>NW_007249965.1:765012-828421 GCF_000164805.1 Carlito syrichta | reverse complement strand
CGCAGCGGAGTGCACTCAGAGGCCCCGAACTCCCTAAGCAGGCGATTTTTATTGCGGTTACAGAGAGGAAGGGAGCTTGGTGGGGGATTTCCAAAATTCGTTAATAGTTTATTGGGATAGCAAACATTAGTGGTTACCACATGTGAATGGGATTGGTCCATCTTGTTTTAGCCAACCTCAGACCACCAACTTCAGACCATGGTCTGTCAACTGGGGAATTTGCTGAGACATCTGGAATTTTAGATATCCCTTTATCATTACCCGATTGGTTGGTGTTAGGGGGTGGTGCGTGGTAAGAAGAAGGGTTGCAGCCTAGACTGTTATCTTGTGGTTTTTCTTGTAACTGAAACTGCAAGTAGCTGCAAGTTACATTCAGGCTGAAAGTTAGGAAGCTAAAATGGCTGTGCTATTATTGCTTATTAGTTAATTACAAACTGATTACAAAATTGAAGTTATATACCATGCTTTTAGCTTGAACTGTTATGGTCCTCACCCTCTCGTTTCCTTACATGCTGTCTCAGTGTTAACTTCCCTGTGCTCCCACTCAGCAGAAACATGTTGGCGAGTGACTGCTGGTGAGCAGAGATGATGTCCCATCTTTTCACCACTGACAAGTACGGCTAGCACAAGTAGATACTCAAAAGATACTTGTTTATTATTCAATAAAATAGTACATAAATCAGAAACTGTGAAATATGAAGATCAATGCATATTTTAAGTTGAAAGGAACAAACCAAAAAACCCCCCAAACTACAGTGTTTGGAGTAGTGTCAACTTGCAGGCTGCTTCATGTACATTGTAAGCCATAAGCATATGAAAACACATGTTCATGATTGCTCTGAGGATAAAATAAACTGTTTTGTCATTTTTGTAAACATTTTTATTTTGTTTGAGAACCGGGATACCTGTAAAGATTTGTTACATAGATGCGTGTGAAGAAGTTTCAGTTCCCGATGAGGCTCCCCCTGGCTGTGAGCGTGGTACCCAAAGGATATTTCTGCATCCCTCATTTCCCTCCCTCCCTCCCCCTTTACTAGTGTTCAGTGCAGGTTGATCTCATCCTTGTGCCTAGATGCCCAGTGTAGAGTACCCACTTATGAGGGAGAGCATGCAGGATTCAGTTTTTTCCTCTGTGATAATTCATTTAGAATGAGGGCCTCCAGCTGCATCTATGTTGCTGCAAATGATTTCATTCTTCTTTACAGCTGCATAGTATTCCATAGTGTATATGTACTATGTTTTCTTTATCCAGTCTGCTATCGATAGGCACCTGGGTTGGTTTTATGTTTTTGCTATTGTGAATCATACTGCAATAAACACACGAGTACAGGTGTCTTTTCGACAGAATGATATTTGCTCTTTTGAGTATATACCCAAAAATGGGATTGCTGGGTCAAGTGGTAGATCTATTTTTAGTTCTTTGAGATGTCTCCAACCTGCTTTTCATGGAGGCTACACTAGCCTGCATTCCCATCAACAGTGTATATGCCTGCATTCCCATCAACAGTGTATATGCATTCCCTTTTCTCCACAGTCTCACCAACATCTGCTGGGTTGTTTTTTTGACTTTTTAACAAGTCATTCTGACTGGTGTGAGATGGTATCTCAGTGTGATTTTGATTTACATTTCTCCAATGACTAGCGATATTGAGCATTTTTTCATATGTCCGTTGGCTGCTTGTATATCTTTCTTTGATAAATGTCTGTTCATGTCCTTTGCCCACTTTTAAAAATAATTTATTTGTTATAGAGCTATGGGGTAAAAGTGAGGATTTACTACATAGTGGGCTGCATGTAGGGGAGGTTTGTGCTTCAACCTCACTTCTACTGGTAGCGGACCAGGTACCCTTTGTGTTGTTATATGCCCTTCCCCCTCCTCCTTCCCTCCCACTCCTAGCAGTGCCCAGCAACTACCAGTCCCACCTTTGTGCTAATCTGACTAGTGTTCAGAGCCCACTCATGAGTGAGAGCACGAGGTATTCAGTTATTTGTTTCACTCAATATGATGGTCTCCAACTGTTTGCAGGTTGCCACGAAGGTCATAATTTTGTTCCTATTGGTTGGGTAATACTTCATTGTATATGTACCACATTTTCTTTATCCAGTCCACTTTCTTTCTTTCCTTTTCTTTTCTTTCTTTTTTTTTTTTTTTTTGAGTTGGAGTCTCACTCTTTCACTCAAGCTGAAGTACAGTGGCACACTCACAGCCAATGCAGCCTCGACCTGCTGGGCTCAGGCAATCCTTCTGCTTCAGCCTTCCAAGTAGCTAGAACTACAGGTGTGCATCACCACACCTTGCTAATTTTTTGATTTATTGTAGACAAGGTCTTGCCAAGTTGCCCATGCTGGAATCGAATCCCTGGGGTCAGACAAGTCTCTTGACTCCACCTTCCAAAATGCTGGGATTGCAGGCATGAGCCACTGTGCTCAGCTATCCAGTCACTTTTGATGGGCAAGCAGGGTTGGTTCCATGTTTTTGCTATCATGAATAGTGCAGCAACAAACAAGTGTGAGCAGTATCATTTTGGTAGAGCAATTTATGTTCCATCGGGTATATTCCCAATAAAGGGATAGCTGGATTGTAGGGAAGATCCATTTTTAATTCTTTTAGAAATTGCCACACTGCTGTCCATAAAAGTTGAACTAGTCTGCACTCTCACCAACAGTGTAGAAGCATTCCCATTTCTCAGCAGTTGTGCCAGCACCTGTTGTTTTTTGACTTATTAATAATAGCCATCCTTACAGGAGTTTGGTGGTATCTCATTGTAGTTTTGATTTGGATTTCTCTGATGATTAGTGAGGCTGAACACTTTTTCATGTCTGTCAGCTGCCTGTATATCATCTTTTGAGAACTGTCTGTTCATGTTCTTTGCCCACTTTTTAATGGCATTGTCTGTTTTTAACCTTTTACTTCATTTTATTCCTGGTAGATCCTGGATGTTAGGCCTTTGTCAAATGCATAATTTCCAAATATATTTTTTTATTCTGTGGGTTGTCTCTTTACCCTCTTGATGGTTTCTTTTGCTATGCAAAAGCTTTTCAGTTGGATGAGGTCCCACCTGTCTATGTTAGCTTTGTTTGCTCACTTTTTAATGGGGTTATTTTTTGTTTCTTGTTGATTCATTTACATTCCTTCTAGATTCTGGATGTTAGGCTTTTGTCCAATGCATAGTTTGAAAATATTTTCCCCATTCTGTGGGTTGTCGGTTTACCCTCTTGATGGTTTCTTTGCTGTGCAGAAGCTTTTTAGCTTGATAAGGTCCCATCTGCCAATTTTAGTTTTCTCTGCATTTGCTTCTGATGATTTGGCCATGAATTCATTGCATAGGCAGATGTCCAGGAGGGTGTCCCCTAGGTCTTCTTCTAATGTTTTTTATAGTTCAAGGTCCTTGATTCATTTTGAGTTAATGTTTGTATATAGTGATAGGTAGGGGGTCACATTTCGTTCGTCTGCATATGGTTAATCAGTGTTACTCTCACCACTTGTTGATTAGGGTGTCCATTCCCCAAAGTTTGTTTTCATTGGCTTTGTCAAAGATGACATAAATGTAGGTCAATGGTTTTATTTCCAGGTTCTCTATTCTGTTCCATTGGTCTGTGTGTCTATTTTTGTATCAGCACCATCATGTTTTGGTTATGGTAGACTTGTAAAGTTTGAAGTCCAGGAGTGTGATGCCACTGGATTTGTTCTTTCTGCTCAGGATCTCTTTGGGTATTCAGGCTCTCTTTTACTTCTTTGTAAAAGTAAGTATTGTCTTTTTGAGGTCTGTAAAAAATGTTGCCAGTGGTTTGATAGGGATTGTGTTGAGTCTACAGATCGCTTTGGGTAGTATGGACTATATTGATTCTTCTGATCTATGAGCAATTTTCAAAACATCTTTCACTTTTAAAATTTCAATTTAAAAATAATTTAACTTGACATAGTTTGTGTAGGAAGGCAGAGGATATATCACTTGCTCTGTCAGCTGTGAGCACTCTGCTGTCATCCCAGCTCTCCTTCCATCCCTCATTCACGTTGTTCCAGACATAATGGCTTCACCCAGTTCAATTCTGGCTTAAGGATCTGCATTTACAGTTCCTCTCCCGAGGTGCTCCTTCCTCTGTGCCTGCAGGGCTACTTCATCTCCCCCTCAGCTCTCTACTCATGCATCCTCTTCTCAAAGACACACTCGCTGACGACATGGTGCCAAACAGCTACCTTGCTCTCTAATCCCTTGTTTTGATATCATTTTCTTCATTTCACTTGTTGCCACCATATTATTTATTTGTCTATTTGTTTACTCTAGCTCTCTCTCAACCAGAATATAAGTTCCAGAGAGCAGACTTTGTCATTTTCTTCACTACTAAATCCTCAGTGTGTGGAATTGTGCCTGACACACAGTGGCATTCAATAGGCAGATATGCATTTCTTAAATAAATAACTCAATCAGTTGCTTTTGTTCATTTAAAAGTATATTTTTCATGGGTTATGAATAAATTAGTTCAGACTTTCTTAGTTCGTTATAGATTAGAAACAGAACCGCCAAAATGTTCTGTCTGATTCTGACTTTCTTGAGACATATTTTAAGAATATTTTGCGAAAATATTCACCAATACTCATTACAGCTATGGAGTTACCTAGGACAAAAGGAATGCCTCAGTTTACTATGTTACCTTTACCCAGGAAGTATTGAGATGTGCAGAGCCACAATTGACAATATCAATTAAGTATTTTATGAAAGTTTTAGTGAACTCAGAAAGGATATTTGTGATTTTTTTGTTTCTGTTGCTATGTGATGGGCAATGTACTTAGTACTTGACATGGATTGATTTATTGAATTTTCATCCCAGAAAGACTCTGTGAGGTACTATTATTGTACTATTTGTTATGGGTTGAATTGTGTCTCCCTCAAAATTCATATGTTCAAGTCCCAACCCCAGTACCTCAGACAGTAACTGTATTTGAAGATGGAGTCTTCAAAGAAGTAACTTAGGTAAAATGAGCTTATACAGGTGATGCCTAATCCACAGCAGGAGACTCATAGAGGTGAGAAATGGGATTTCTACACTGTCCACTACAGGTTCTGATGTATTGCAGACACTGCTAGCTACCCACCCCAGATATAGACCCTTATTTTTTCTCAATAGTGGAGTTCTAATTTTATTCTACAGAGACTGTGTGTACAAATAAATATTAAATTATCCAGTGTCCCTTAATGGTAGGTGTGGTATGTGGCTGGCCATTGCACTGTGGTAAATTCTGGCCACTGAGTCATACACAATACTATACATCAGAGTTAGCATGGATTTCCTAGTTGCCAGCCACTTCCTTAAGTTCTCTCTGATGCAATTCACTTTTTAAAATTATTTATCCTAAAACCATGTCCTGCCTTAGCTTTCAAAATAAAATTCTGATTTTTTTCTCTAATATTTTAGCAAGTTCATTCAAATATCTATTACCACTGCTTTAATGAAGATCTCAGTAATCTCTAATCTGGGCTACAGCAACAAATTCTTAATCAATCTTTCTTCTGCCTTCAATTCAAATATAGCTTTTCAGTTTGTTATGTCCTGCACATTTTCAGATATGACTTTGAACCAGCCCTGTGTGAGGCTAAGAACATGAGACAGAGAATTAGGGAATAATTATTATTTCAGTGACGGTATTATTCCCAGGATGAAGCAAACCATCAGACTTCTGGAACAGTGGAGCTTGCCACAACAAATAAACTTAGCCACGAAGTCACACAGGGGATGGAGATACGAAGGATTCTTGGAGATAATAGGAAAATCCATCAAAGATTGGGTGACATCAAGGTGAGTCTTAAAGGATGAGTAACAGTTTCAAAGGAGGAGGGAAGAGCTCATCAATAGAAAGAAAATAAACAGGAGAAAAATTGCAGAAGTACGCACGAGTACCCATGTGTGAAGAATGCAAGTGAGCCAGTGTCTTTGGAATTCAGAGCCTGCAGAAGAGAGGTCACATAAGCCAGGAGTCATCAACTCACCTGAGCCACAGGACATCCCCAAGAGGCACTTGGGCATGGGAGTCCTTTTAATTCCTAAATATACTTTTTCCCAAAATGGTCTGCTTGAGAATGCCCTTGCTTTCTAGAGGTCATGCCATTTTTCTTTCTTCCCTTCTCGTTTACAAAAGATGTTTTCCCACTTCAAAAAGCAGAGGTGTGCACACCTGGGATTCTTCTACATGTCTTACACATCTGGGATTTTACTATGTCTTCTTGCCCAGGGGTACAAATCCACTGATCACTAAAAAAAGAAATTCTTAAAATACTTCATAGATACATGATAGATAGTGCATGCCTGTGCATAATTTAAAAAGCTATATTCTTGTCAATGCTGGGATGTTTGGAATAATTCAGGTAAGGCAAGATTTATTGCATTTTCATGTAATGACTTCAGTCTCATCCACCTCTGCAAGATCATCAAAGGATACTTTGCTCTAGTGACTGTGTCTCATGAGAGCAAAGCAATGAGTTCGTTGTAAGAAATGCTAAAAGTTGTGATGCTGTATTTTGTGCAAATGTCATACTGGCAACAAGGCTGAATGATCTATTTACCTGTCTCTCACCCATCCCCCATCTGTCATCTATCTCTCCATGAACTATCTTAAAGTCCAGAAGGGAGGTAATTCTCATGAAAATATGAATTTGTATGTTTACTTAAATTGAAAAATAATGATTGATTTGATGAGGGCTGACTCTACCAGTTACGTTGCATGGTACCATTTCCACATATTGAATATGCTAAATTCTATAACTCCACAGTTTTGACAAAAATATATTCAAAATACATAAAATTAAAGTATTTCAATCAAAAATTATTGTCACAGCAAAGGTTTTTAAATTAGCAATATTTAAAAGTTCCTAAACTTTTCTGTTTCATAAGGTGCCTCTAAGTAAAAGAGCCTAAGAATTAGTCAATGCCATTGAATAATTATTGGTAAAATCTATTTTTCTATATTTTCTAGCAACTAAAAAAAGAAGGGAGACTCGATATGACAGTCATTCAGAGCAAAGTCTGTGCCCAGCTTCTTTTCCAGGAGATGCCTGCTCAGAGAAGTATAGCTGGCAGGTGGACCCGGCAGCCACATCCTCAGAGCCACTGTGACTTCCACACAAATGACACCCTTTCCTGGACTGCTCACAGCCAGGGACTGAGCCTAGCACAGGTACCAGGGCTGGTCCATTTCTGCCAAACCAGGATCATCACAGGAAGTTTTGCTCTGAGACTCTCTTCCAACCTAAGACCTTCTGAGGACCAAGCTGTGTTCTGAGCCCTTCAAACCCAGTCTCCTCACCTCTCATAAGACTCAGACCTGCACTGCAGCCCAAGGCTCTCCTCTGCTCCTCTTCTTCATCTCTTATAGTCTCTGTAAACTTTTGACATTTGAGTTTTGTCTTGGAGTCTGTGGCCCTGAGACACTCTACTACCAGGGCATCAGATTTTTTGGTTCTTTGCCTTCCACAACATTGAGAGAGGATCTAATGAAAAGGTCCTCTGTTAAGTAATTTTAAAAATTTGATAATGAGTCTAGTAGTGGGTTAAACAGCATAATAGTATGATATTCCCCTTCTTTGGTATTAGCTCTGAAACTCAGACCTGGGCTGACTGTGAGACAAAACAGTCACAGGAATGGGCTCAGGACAGGCATACAATTCAGTCTGGAGAAATGAGACAAAAGAATTTGTTGGGTATTTTGGTTGAGAGATTTTTTGTTTAAAAACAAATAATCCAACTACTTGGAAGGCTGAGGCGAAAGGATCGCCGGAGCCCAGCAGGTCGAGCCTGCAGTGGCTGGGAGTGTGCCACTGCACTCCAGTCTGGGTGACAGAGTGAGACTCCAACTCAAAAAAAAAAAAAAAAACAACCAAATAATCTTACTGGAAGAAACAGCTTTCACTTCTTCTTAATGCTGTGTATGTGACTATGATATCAAAGGCCACCAAGTCACTTTCATCTGTGAGGAAAGGTAACCAACAAGCAGAGTGCTCATGAACAAGGGAACGGCAGAGAGATGGGGTGCAGCCAGATAAGGTGGATCCCAAGGCCCACCTGCCTATGGACATCTGGCCAAGGGGGGGGGACACACATAATTTTCCCTAAGTCTGCTGGTCAGTTCCCAATCACTGCAGCCAAATGCATCCTGCTTGCTTTGACAATGTTGGCCTCTCATTCCTCCACTTGTATTTAAACAAGTCCTGGCTCCAACATGGCCTGGTTCTCTCCCACATGGAGGAGGGGACCTGTCCCTCCCCCCAGAGTCTTCACCATCGCTTCCCTGATGCTGGGCGTCACCTCTGCCTGAGCTCTTGCACCTCACACTTCTTCTATGGGACCATCTGGATGTGGAGACCTGAATAAAGGTCTCCCTGATGCTGGACTGGAGGTTCTGTGCTATATCCTCCACCCCCAGCCTTCACAACTTCCATATCAGTCGTTGCCTTTGAGTGTCAGTGGGTGGTTAAGATTTCAGAGATGATGGCCAAGACAAGCTTGTAAAAGAATTAACTTTTAAGCCTATTCTGCTCATTGATTTTCACAAATATGCACATTTGTGTCAACATATTTGCATGGTGTTGTACACAGTGCATGTGCATGCACATAAATATGTCTGTGTCCAATTCCACACTTGAGACTGTTCTTCCAGTGACTTGTCTAGCTCATCACAGGTGGACCAAGCTGAACAGAGACTGGCAGGTTACAGGACTGGTGCAGGGCTCTCCTAGGACCTGCTGCCTCATGACCTGATGCTTTCATTTCTGAAACTCAGGAACTGTCTAGGGACAGTTCCAGAAGCTGAGGCAGTGAGGTAAGAGGCCCGTGGCAGTGGCTCTTTGCCAATTATCATCACAAGATTTACACATGTCAACGACAGGCATGACTGTGATGGGGCAAGCCAACCTGCACGTCACCACTTGTCACAGCCACCTGCCACCCAACCTCTCAACTCCGTCAGTCCCTCTGATGTTCCTGTTCATGCTGTGGCCTTCTCCTCTCTCTTCCTTTGCTGTTCCTGGCTTCTAATTTCCTCCATGTCTTACCTTTTTCACTTACTATCAAGGAAGTAAAAAACACACATAACTGAGTCCCTCTTAAGTGCACACTCTTCTCAGCCAAGTCCTGGTAACTGCTCACAATTCTTTCTAAAAATTCTTGTAAGTCTAGATGGCCCATCTTGGAACCTCCGCCCCCCATGACACTCCGGACACTCTGGTTTTCTTCTAATTTCTCCTACACAGGAAGCTTCTCCCCAACTCTGGGCCTTGGCACGTGTTTCACTCAGCCACATTTGACTGACTCCCTTTTGCCTTTTTGGTTAATCCTCATTTTCTGGGTTCTTGGATGTCCTTCCCTGACCACTCAATTTAAAATAGATGCCCCGTGTCATCCTCTCTCTGAGTGGCCTACAACACAACACTTTACACAATTTGTAATTATGCATTGTTATGGCTTGAATTGTGCCCCCTCCAAAAGATTATGTTGAAGTCTCAATCCCTATACCTCAATATGTGACCTTATTCCAATATTGGGTCTTTATAATCAAGTTAAAGTGAGGCCATTAGGTGGGCCCTGATCCAATAAGACGTGTTCTTGTGCAAAAGGGTGGACCCAGAGACAAGGATGGAGGGAAGACAGGATGAAGACACAGCCAGAGGATGGCGTATGATGGGGAGAATGCCAAGGATGCCTGGAAGCACCAGAAATCAGGAGAGAAAAGGAAGGGCCCGCCCAGATGTCAGAGAGAACACAGTCTCCAGACACTTCGACTGCAGACTTCTGGCTCTGGACCTTTTAAGCCACTCTGTTTTTCCTTTTTGTCTAAGGCAGCCCTAGAGACTAAAACACACACTAATTGGGATCTATTTATTATTAATTGTATGATGTCTGCCTCACTAGACTTTTAGCTTTACAAGGGCAGGTATATCGGTTTCATTTACCTTTGCTATTTACAACAGCACAGATGATGATGTTGGCACCTATTAGTAGTGGAATGTTTGTGGAATTAGTGAATTACTGAGTAAGTGGGTGCACAGGTGTTCATATTTTAATGCAAAATGCTTCAAAAGATTTTAGAATCTAAGATTGTTCAGATAAACCACTTAGAAGCAATAATAATTTAATCTTAAAATCAGTAATCATAATACTCAAAGTAAGAAGAAACAACATTTGATGCATAATTATCAAATGCCTCATTTAACCAGCTTGATTAGTTGTTAATTTGCATGTTGTAGGGTGATTTCCCTTAAAAAAGGAAAGCATTGTTCCTCCAATCTTACCAAAGGATAAAATAGAAACAATCTCTTCCATCTCCATGCTGTACATCAAGAGAAATGCAAACAGGAAATGTGGAAGTTGTCTTCCCTTCTGAACATGTCATTATGACCTTAAAAAGCTACAAGAGCTGAAGTGGAGGCAGCCATGTACACAGCTGTCCCGTTTTAAGGAACCTCGTTGCCCAATCACCTTAAACATGAACATGAATACATCTTAAAGCCTGGGGGATTGTAACTCATGAGAAGAGAGGGGGGTGAGTCATAGTATGGTGCAGCTGAGTTCCTGCTCCACTGATTTTTAATTCTTATGTCTTTCCACGAGTGACTGCACACACACACCACACACACAGAAACCCATGTATATGGCGCGAGCTTAAATACATGTCTGTAGCTATATATATTCACATATACACGTGCATCACATCCTGAACTTACCGTATGATCACACATTACTTAGTACATGAGACACTGTTTTGCCTTATCTCAGGATTCAGTAATGGAAGGATTAGATGCAAGTATTTAGTGGGTAACAAATGGTAGCTGAGGCAGAACTTAAATACTTTTTACAAAATTCAAAGTAAGTAAAGTCAGCTGAAGGTAATTTATTCTTATACTTTCCGGCAATGTAGATCTGGCAGATTAATTCCCCCCTTCCACAGATGGGGAATATAGTTAACTCATAAGCTGAGAATTTTCAATGTTAAAATGCCGTTTTTTAACAGTATGTTCAGAATTTACTTCTAGCTCTAACAATTCTAAAAGTTTATTCAAAGTCATTATTAGATATCAGTATTGGTTTGCCAGAAAGAATCTATATCCAGATAACCTTCGTTTTCCCCTGAGGTTAAGCTGCTCATGGTTTACACTGCTGTAACACTGCTTATGGTTAAAAAATAGCTAGGCAGCCGGGCTCGGTGGCTCAGCCTGTAATCCCGCGACTTTGGGAGGCTGAGGTGAGTGGATTGCCTGAGCCCATGGGTTCGAGACCTCACCTCTACAGTAAACCAAAACATCAGCTGGGCGTGGTAGTACATGCCTGTAATTCCGGTTACTTGGAAGGCTGAGGCGGAAGGATCGCCGGAGCCCAGCAGGTCGAGGCTGCTGTGGCCGAGAGCGGCCACTGCACTCCAGTCTGGGCAACAGAGTGAGACTCCAACTCAAAAAAAAATAGCTAGACAATGGGATAGTTTTCTCGATTAATACACGGCCTGTAAACTTGTCAGTATCTAATAGTTGCCTGTTTCTATTTCAGATTATGTAGCGGTCAAACTGGTTTTCCCATTTGGGAATAAACCTATGCTATATGATAGACTTTTCTAGGAAAACAATTATATCCTCTCAAGATCCTTTTTACTATTTTTAAAATGTGTAATCTGTACTGTATTTTGATAGACCAGGTAAAAGGAAATTAAGTAATTTTCCAAAAGTCACAGAACAAGCCAGAATATAAACCAAAGTGTTTTTCCAAGGCTCAAGTAAGCAAAGGAATGCACAGACATCGTTTAGCATATTCTTACCTAGTGAGCCTTCCCGACAAGGATATCATGCTGCTACTGAAAATGTAATGTTTGGACTGGATTCATCTGCGTCGCCTAGAAGTTGGTCAGAAATGCAGAAACCCAGGCCTCATGCAGCCCTACTGAGTCAGAATCTGCAGATTAATGGGACTCCCCAGGCCATGCAGGTGCACGTTCAAGTTTGAAGAGCAGAGGCATAGCATACGTGGACCTTGGTAAGAGACATGCATTATGGATCACAACATCCGTTATTTCCTAATTTGCTCATCATGGACAAGATAATTTTTGTAAATTCTAGTTTTCTCATAAGTGATAGAGTTAATGATACCTCTGCTTCTGCACTGGTAAAAAGTTTAAATGAAAAATACAAGAACTAAGTCTGACTTACCCATAAAAATTGTGCAATACTTTTTCTGTCAATAATCTCAATAACTGACAGATATTATATATATTTCATATATTTCATAAGTTGATATATAGTTCATAGAGTGCTCTTTAAATTGTTTAACATAGTTTATGCTTCTGATAGGCTTAGAATTTCTGAAAAGAATATACCCCTTCTTTTACAATAATTAATTATATCGTGGAGCAAAACGTTGAAATGCCAATAAAAACTTGTATCTCCTTCTCTCTTGTGACTTTAGCCTCTTCCCGACCCTTGTGTGCACATGAGGCACTGCCAGCCTCCTGAGATGGTGCAGGAGGCCAGCCAAGAAAATGCAGCGATTCCAAAGTTTAGGCCCTGATGGGCTTGAGGCAGAAACAATAAACTTAAAGAAACAGAATCAAGCCGGGCTCGGTGGCTCAACCTGTAATCCCGTGCCTTTGGGAGGCTGAGGTGAGTGGATTGCCTGAGCCCGCGGATTCGAGACCCACCTGGGCAGTGAGACTTCATCTCTACAATAAATCAAAAAAATCAGCCGGGCGTGGTAGTGCATGCCTGTAATTCCAGCTACTTGGAAGGCTGAGGCGGAAGGATCGCCGGAGCCCAGCAGGTTGAGGCTGCGGTGGCCGGGAGCAGTCACTGCACTCCAGTCTGGGTGACAGAGTGAGACTCCAACTCAAAAAAAAAAAAAAGAAAAGAAACAGAATCAAACTGATGAAGCAGAGCAGAGTACAGTAGGTTCCTTACACATAAAAAAGTTCTGTTCCAAGAGGGAGCTTAAGTTCCAAGAGGGCAGTTGGCTACATACTACTGTACTGTAACAGGTTTACAATACTTTTCACACAAATAACGCAAAAAAACCAAACACACATGCAAAATAAATAGTTTAATCTTGCAATACAGTACCTTGAGAAGGATAGTTGTACAGTACAACAGCTGGTACACAGGGGCTGTGTATACCCCAGACATGTGAACTAACTTACATGATTGAACACATAAACACACGTTTGCATCTTTAAAAGTACACAACTTGAAGGTTTGTATGTAGGAGACTTGCTGTATAGATTCTGAGCTTTTGGATTCCACCAACCAGTATAGTTTCAAAAAAAAAAAGTGGGAAAACAAAAAGAGGTATATTAGTCAGGATTCTCCAGAGAAACAGAGGAAGGGTGGAGGGAGAAAGAGATTTATTATAAGGCACTGGCTCACGTGACTGTGGAGGCTGATGCCTGAGGCCTGTGGTCAGCAAGCTGGAGGCCCAGAAGACCAGATGGTGTTATTCCAATCCAGGGACTGACAGCCTCGAGACCCAGGAAGAGCCAGTGTTTTGGTTCAAGTCCAAAGACAGGAAAGAAGGCAACGTCCCAGCATATACTAGGTAAGGCAGAAGGATTTCCCTCTTACTCAGCATTTCTGTTCTATTCAGGTCTTCAACTGACTGGATGAGGCACATCCACATCAGGAGGACAATCTGCTTTACTCAGTCTATGGATTTAAATGTTAAACCTCATCCAAAAACACCTTCATGGAAAGCTCTGACCACATATCTGGGCAGCTCATACCCTAGTCAAGGTGACACATAAAATTCGCCATCACAAATGGTTAACTTTTTGTTTTGTCAGGTAAGGACACTGCAATTATCATTACTTTATAAAAGAGGCATATTCATGACATTGAAAAAGACTTACAAAGAATACAATTTTAAAACAAATTACAAATAGAATCAAATCTGGCTGTATAAAAATCACATTATCCTTAATTTTTTCACTTTGCTGTGGACCAAAGAAAACTGCCAGGATGAAATGTGTCAGCACGTTGTGGTTTGGAGCACATTTGGACCGGGCCGATGTCAGAGAGCCCGGGGAGAACACGAAGGCTGCTGGGACTGGGGTGATGTGCACAGGACTTGATCTTCTTTCTGGTTTGGAGGCCACTCGGCTGGTCAGAGAGACTGCAGGGGAGAACATGAAGAGAGGCCTCTACTGGGTCCAGGACTTGATTTTCTGGTTGTGCCAGGGAGAATACAGAAGGAGGGACCCACAGACGACAGACGGTTTCTCCTCTGAGTGTGTGTCTTTCTTATGTGACAAAGGCTGACACATAACATCAGGGTCTGGTTCTGAAAAGCCACGATTCTAGGCTGATTCAAAAGTGGTTGGAGATATGTGGAAAAGGAGACAGATTTGAGGCATATGGTGGTTAGGGGGTGGAATTCCATATGGAGGGAAGGGCTTACCGGGTTTGAACTGCCTTCCTGTCGGTGCCAAGGAAGGGAGCCCTTGGGATTTCTAAGCAGCTTGCCCAGATGTGGGGCAGAATGGGATGAGGGAGGGTAAGACACAGTTGTCAGCGTTCAAACATCAAAAAGAGTCAAGCATGTTATCACAAACAGTTTAAAAAGTATACATGGCAGTATTTAACTCATTTGTAACCACTGACATGAAGTCACGTCATTTCAAATTCTGTTCCTGGTTGCCACTGATGTGCATTTCTGTCTTTGCAAATTCTGTTTCTGAATGCTGCAACATTGTCATATATATGTGTTATTACATTTTGCTTGAAAATGAATAGTCAGGGAAGGGGAGAGAAAGTTAATTGAGACTATTATCTGATATCAACTGTACAATGTTGTTATTGATTTACATAGCTGGTCAAAATTACAAGTTGGTCATTATTCTGTGCAATTGGTGTTGGATACTTGTATTTTGATATTTCAGGGCTTTCATACTTCAATGTTAAAAATATTTACCATAATTATGGATAATGAAAAAACATATGCTGATGAGATTTCTGAGGTCGCAGTGAACTTACTAGTAATAGACAGATAGTGATGCAATGATGCAATGTAAATGAAGAACTATAAAACAGATAATCTATGACAGTGAATCTAGTACTGGTGAGAATGAATTAGACATTGAGTGGACAAAATATGATCCAAATAGAAACTCAGAAGTGTTTAGTGATAATCCAGGTGTCAAGGTATTTCCAAAGGATCCTCAGAATGAAAGTGAAGTTGTTGGACTATTTATTGGAGATGATTTTATAGAAATTATTGCAATGGAAACTAACAGGTATTATGACCAGATGCACCACAGATATAAATGTCTAAACAAATCAAAAAAGTGGGGCAATACTACAGTGTCCGAGATGAAAAAATCCCTATCATTAAATATTTTGACAGGACAAGTGAAGAAAATCACAATACATGATTATTAGTCAATACTTCCATCAATGCGACACCATTCTTCTAAAAAATAATGGCACGGAAATAGATTCCTCCAAATGTTTCAGTTTTTACAGTTTTTCAATAATACAGAAATAAAGTTAAATCCAAGCAGATTATGCAAAATTGAACCCGTAATAAATTATGTTTTAAATAAGTTCAATACAGTGTGCAAACCTGAACAAGAACTTTCTTTGGATGAATCCATTGTGGAAGACTGTCTTTTCAGGTTTATAATTCGAATAAAAATACAAAGTATAGAATGCTTGTCAGAGTGGTGTTTGAGGCAAATACTGGATATGTCTGCAACTTTCAGCTGTATTGTGAAAAGGGGGACAATTCGGAAAAGACCATTTCACTTGTGCTTAACAACAGATGTTTATTGCAACTAGCTTCAGATTTTTAAAAAAATTTTCACCTTTTCTCAGTATTAGGGAAGTGAAAAGTTTGCTGGTTGCTAATGTGTTAAGAAAAATGTTTAGTTTTATATTTATATCTGTGTGTATAAATGTGAAGCTCTTGTTTTAGTTAAGCAATTTAAATGCCTAGTTTATTCTGTAATAATACCCAAACTATAAAGTCATGTATGGACTGTAGCATGCATGATCAATACCTTAAATTTCACTGAAGTATAGAGAAATAACTATGTTCATAAATGAGCAAAAATTAAATAACCAACATATTTAGTTTCTTTATAAAGCCATAAAATTAATATGCATCACTTGGTATGATCAATATTACTAGCACATAAGCTCTGAGAATGAATTTTTTTTTATCCCTGTAGACCATAAGCACCTACAACTGTGCTTTGCAAAGGAAAAAACTTAATAAGTGAATGAGAGAATAAACTTGATAATCATTGCATGTCTTAAAAAATAAAAGCTAGAAATGATTTGTGCAATATGTAAAAATGTCAAACAAAAGAATATACTTATTAGTGGGAATATGATTGCATAAGAATATCTAATCAATAACCCAAATAATTTAAACCTATCTTTGAAACTTTTTTCTATTGTGAAAAACAATTACTTAACTTATAACAAACAACTCTCAGTTACCATTAATGTTTAATAACGTTAAATTATTTTTGTATATTTACTTCGAATTCCTAATATCAAATGAAATAGGACTTCACAGAAAATTACGATGAGATAAAAGTGAATGCACAGTATACTTGCTAACATATGCGGAATTCATTTTAGAGTCTGCTTTTCGTAGGTGAACGGCCACAGTCAGCAATTTCATAGTAAACTTTTTATTAAAACAGAGTCTTCACAACATATTTAAAATATGATGTTACACAAATGTTTAAGAAAAAAAAATTCTAGATTGCAATTGTTGGCACACAAATTTAAGAACATAATTAAAATTAAGCTAAATATCTCAGTATCTATATAGATACATATCTATACAGATGGACACATAGAACTCAAAATTCATGTCAATGACCTGCAATTCCTGAGTTTTCAAGTTGTTGGTTTTCCAGATTGTACAAAACATTTTTCATCCACTTTACAAAGGACATGGCAGATTCAGAAATAATAGCTTTGGTTGATAGAGGCTGTCTCCCAAAGGGCAGAAGAAAGTCCTCGACGGGATTAAGATTTGTCTTCAGAAGCTTCTTCCAAGTGAAGGTCAGTCTGAGTTGTAAGGAATGACTCCCACGTGGCAAGGCCCTGACCAATGGAAACACACCATCAGGCAATCAACGACAGCTTACTTTCAGTGTTAAAAAAATAAATCTGGACATATATGCTCCTGTAGCTATCTGCCCTACTCCTCTCTTCCAACAGCTTGTCAGAACCTTTGTCATTTTCTACATATTTTAATTCTTAGTGAGGAACGCTAATGCTAAATACTTAGCTAATGCTGATGCTAAATAAATGCTAAAAAACATACTAAAGGTTATAAGATTAACACAGATTGGCTTGCCAAAATGATATTCTACTACCCCACTGTCAGGAAGAAAATAAAAGTCTTAAGTTATGGAGGACAAGAGGGAGCCACTCGGGTCTGAGAAGCAGGCACTGAGCTTCTAGACAGAGGAATGAGGCCACAGGCACACCCTAGTCAGATGTGAATCAAGTCACCTAATAGTTCAATTGGTAAAACCAGTAGAACAAGAAAAATTATTTAAAGTCAGAGAAAAATAGTATGCTACATCTAGAGGAAGAAAGGTAAGAATTACAGACTATCCCATCTAAAATAACATAAGCAAGAAGATAGATGAGCAACATTTTTATAACAGTGGAGAAAAAATACAAAAAAATACTGGCAACTCAGAATTCTATGCTTAGCAAAAAGATCCTCTCAAAACAAATGAAAATAGAGATGTTTTCAGGCATACAAAAGCTACAAAACCAATAACTAGCAGACCACATGACAAAAAAAATGCTAAAAAAAAAAAAAGTTCATCAGGAAGGGGAAAAAAAAAAACCCAGATAGAAATACAGACCTATATTAAAGGAATGACAAACACTGGATATGATCACAATATGGTTCATATAATAAAAACTTTTCTTATTCAAGTTATCTAAAATATAATTGATGACAATTAAAAATAGTAACAAACCGGGCTCAATGGCTCAGCCTGTAATCCCGCGCCTTTGGGAGGCTGAGGTGAGTGGACTGCCTGAGCCCGCGGGTTCGAGACCTGCCTGGGCAGGGAGACCTCATCTCTACAATAAATCAAAAAGTCAGCCGGGCGTGGTAGCGCATGCCGGTAATTCCGGTTACTTAGAAGACTGAGGAGGAAGGATTGCCGGAGCCCAGCAGTTCGAGGCTGCGGTGGCCGGGAGCGGCCACTGCACTCCAGTCTGGGCGACAGAGTGAGACTCCAACTCAAAAAAAAAAAAAAAAAATAGTAACAAAAGCTTGTGGGGCTAATATGTGTAAGTAAAATGTATGACAAAAATAGCACAAAGGCCAGGTGATGGGAAAGGAAAAGTACAATGATAGGCTCTCATATGATAGCAAATTGCATAATCTATTTGAAGGTAGACTAGGATAAACTTAAGACACTAAAATAGACCTGAAAATGATCACTAAAATAACAACACAAAGAGTTATACGTAATATAACAACAAAAGACATAAAATAAAATCATGTAAAATTATCAATCCAAAAGAAGGAAGAGATAGGAAAGTGGGAACAATGAACAGATGGGACAAATACAAAACAAATAGCAAGACAGCAAATCCAAGCCTAAACCTATCAATAATCAATTTAAATGTCTATGGCCTAAACAATCCAGTAACAGATGCAGATTGTCTGTTCAATAAAAAACAAAACATCTATAATCTGTTTAGATTTCTTATAAACATTTAAAATATAAGGACACAAATAGGTTAACATTTTAAAAGATATCATGAAACACATGGCAAAGTAAAGCTAGAATGGCTACAATAACATCAAAGTAGATTTCAGAGCAAAGATTCTTGTCAGTAATAAGGAAGAATATTTCATGATGGCAAAAGGGCCAATTCATCTACAGGACATACTTTAAAATGTTTATACACACAATAAAACATGTTTAAGATATATCAAACAAAAATGAAAGAAATGCAAGGAGAAAGGCAAATTCCCAATCATAACGTCAAATATAAAAATGAATGAAATATAAAAATACCAAAATAAAACTTTTCAAAGTCTATCTAAGTGCTTACAATACAGAACTCCACACCCTATCTAGTATCTGCTAACACTGTAGGGCAGCCCCAAGCAATTACTGCTTTCAGAAAATAGCACAGCTTTTTGATAACTCGGTAAAACTATCATTTAAATACACTTCTGAACATTCTCAAGGTAAAATTCAAAATGAAATTTTGCCCTATTCAGAATTCCTGTCAAATACGTGATCCAAATTGCACCAAAGATGGCAATAGTTCTCAAGTGAACACACTTCCATCACTGTCAGATTCTGCTTCAACTCTGCTGATTTAATAAAGGTCTAAGTAAGATACTCAATAGTCATCCATGCTGATTAGTGCGGCGAATCAACATTTTCATTTCTAAGGTAAGAGCTAAAAGTCACAGTAAAACATAAGAGAGATAAATTAGCTATTTAACAATCCCCTTACCATCCTCCATACTAGAGGCACAAAATATTCATCTATTTTAAAACACAGTAATACTGCCATGTGTTTATATCAATACTGGGTGAAGTATTACTATAACTTCTTTACATATCACCTTCTTTAACCTCACAAAAACTGTTTGATTCCTTTTTTACAGATGAGAAAGCCATGGCTCAAATGGCTTAAGTATAACTGTGATATTGCAGTCTCATAAGTGGTATAGCCAGTATTTATTCACCAACACATAGAGAAAAACTGATCTCCTGAACTACCACCAGAGTCTGTGTGATAAGTTACAGGGCCATTGGAACAAGATGCCTTCCTTTTACAGAATGGAAGAAGGGCTATTGTAGAAGGAAAGGTGGAAAAAAATGTATGACATTAGGTCAATCATATTTTAGGAAAGAATACACACAAAAGTTGGGTGTATTGCAAATTCTTTGTGTATGAGAGAGGACTAAAAAAAAAAAGAAATTATCTTTTGGAGGGTGGGCCCCTTGTAGTACAGGCTTCCCCTACTGGGTAAGTATTCTAGGAACTCATATGCACCCATGCATCAGCCAGCGTTGTTGTGAGAGTTGTGTTAGGCCTCAGTGAATTTTTCTAGAGACTCAACGCGTTTGTCCATTTCATGATGCACCTGCCCAACCTGCTCTTATGGGTGCACCTGCCCAACCTGCTCTGAGTGTTCAGTAGTTTTTGACCAAAAATGGCATGACCCCGATCTTGCCCTAGTGACTTTTTTTTGTTTCCCTGGATGAGAAAAGTCCTTAAAGGAAAATGTTTTGCTGATGTGAAAAGCTGAAACAAAAAACTGCAGAAGCACCAAAAGTCATCAAAATGGAAAGTTCAAAAACTTCTGAGCAGTGGAAAAGGTCTCTTAACAGGTGTATTGCATCAAATGGAGAATACTTTGAAGGTGACTGAAGTTTAAACATATAAGAGTAAATATAAAATTTTTAAGACATAAATTCTGAGTTTTTTGGGATCACCCCTTGTATTTATTGGTGTCCATATGTACTTCGAAGATGACTGAGTTAATCCATGCCAGGCATTTGGTAAATGTTCAGGAGATGAAGATGATGACAGAGAAGGAATGTATTAACCAACTGATGCTTATATGCTGGTCATCATAAAAACTGCATTTTTCTATATGAACACAAACCAACTGACATACCTTCTTAGTCAGTCTCAGTCTCTCTCTCTCCCTCTTTCTTTGTATCAAAGTCTCACTTTGTCACTGGCTGGAATGCAGTGGTACAATCACAGCTTACTGCAGCCTTGACATTTTGGGCTCAGACAATGCTCCTTCCTCAGCCTCCTGAGTAGCTGGAACTACAGGCTCACATCACCATGCCCTACTAATTTTTTTTTTTTTGGTAGAGACAGGGTCTCACTATGTTTCCCAGGCTAGTCTCAAACTCTTGGGCTCAAGCGATCTTTCTGCCTCAGCTTCCCACAGTGCTGGGGTGACAGACATGAGCTACTATGCCTAGCCCAACCTGGTTTCCACTGCTCTCTAAACTTAAGTTTTGCTGTAAAACTTGATCCCCCTTCAGGCTTCTGACCAATAAGGATTCTGGACCTGCAAAGCTGAGGATCTGACCATACGTTATATAGCTCCTGACACTATCACATCTGTAATGACAGCACAGTTTTTACTAAATATACCTTGTATGCTAATTGTCTCTCCCCACCAATGTTTAAATTCACCTGAGTTAACTGGACTCTTGCACATATGTCTAGTTAATGCACATAAATCTTTTAAAAACAACAAAAAAGATGAATATCTAACATTCCTTAAATCTCTTTATAAAGAATCATTAATAAAAAACAAAAAAACTCAAAACCCAGTGTGAAACTTACTTATAATTGTAAATTATATTTTTTAAAAGGTGTTTATATTTGTTACTTGTCTTTGCATCACTCTCAAGCAATGACTTTAACTATTAAATGATTGCAACTAGTGAAGAAAGTTAGTTTCTTTCGAGATCAGAGTAACTACATACAATGCAAGCATTATGGCTAGCCTTGCCTTTAACGGTCCTGATCAGCACATCCCAGCCTTGGGTTCCCGTTCTGTCACAGAGAATTAACAAGAGGGGTCCCACTGGTGTTTGAATTAGGTGCCTTCATTCCCCATACATATTATTCTATTTCATACAGCATCTCTCTGACGAAATCAGGCAACTTCATGTCACAGGAAACGGATTGTCACAGTACAACGCTAAGTTTTTTCCAGCACTCCTTATGAAGCCATTGTGACATGTAGGAGAAGCAAGCCAAGAGATGCTATATGTGCAGCCTGTCAGGATGTGGGTGGTCAGAGAGCAAGTGCCTCACAAATCCCCCTCAACTGGGAACCCAGTGCCTGCTTTCTCCAGTGGCTCCTGCTTCTTTTTGAAGACTAAACTCTGAGAAAGAGAGCCATCACAGTTGGGAAGGTGAGCCTGGGCCAGAGACACAGAGCCAACAGGTAAACAAAGCCATCTGGCTCAAAACCTTCTTACATACAGTACACAGAGATGGAATACTTAGGAAACTAACTTTTAGTTTTGAAAATAAATCTTTTGCTATTTCAGCAACAGTGGTGATGATTTTCTGCACTGGGAGGGGTGAAGGTCTCCTCAGGTCTTGTAAGTGGGTAGCAATCCCACAGCAGATATGCCCACATGTCCTGTAGAGTCAATGGTGACAACAATCTCAATGTTTCAGTGGATTCTCTGTAGCTTCTGGTGGAAACTTCCATATTTAAGAATCAATATTGCTTCAAGTTTGTGGGGTAGGGAGATTCTGTTCCCCATGTGACTTCAGGCAAATCTCTTTACTTTTCTGGGCCTGTCAACTTATGTATAAAATTAGAGTCCTGGACCATGCATGTCCATTAAAATTCATCCCAGAACTAAAATGGAAGGTTTCCGAGGCTAACTGTGTCCAAGATGAAGTTGGCAAATCAGATCACATATAATTCGTAAACATGTCATGCTCTGCTTAGATTGACCCTATGCAGAATACAGCAAGCAAAAAATTTACCTTTCATACCTGGCATTTGGTATTTATAATTGTCATTATAAACAACCTCCAAACATAAGAATCATAGATATTATGAGAAATGTCCTCCATCGCCACCACAACTGATTTTACTACAAGTAGTCAATATTTACTAAATATTTACTCTGTGCTGGACGCTGGGTTACGTGTTTTTATTCATTCATTAAGCAGCTTTAAAACCTGTTTTTCATACTGACAACTTCAGGCTTAAGTAAAATTAGTGATTTAAGGCAAATGTTGGTTAAGGTTATCTATGTATGAGCATAAACGCTTCCAAACACTTTATTTTGGTAACTCACTTGGAATATTGAACTTTGCTTCTAAGACTATTCTTTCATCTTCATGTATTCTATTCCATACATACATACATATATGTATGTACATTTATAGTCTAATACCCAAATGAATCTATGAAGTAGATACTATTATTTTCAGCATTTTATAGATGAGGATACTGAAGCTCACTGAAATAAAGGAAAGTTCTCAGGATTTTTCCACTAGTCAGAAGTCATGCCTGTTCAAAGTCCCATACTATAAGCCACTGTGTGATAATGCCAACATAACAGCTGACCTTTCCATAGGCAGTGACACCAACTTGTTCATGGAAACAGCTAACAGAAAATTTAGTTTCATCCAAATTATTATATAAGTCAGAATTAAGAAAACATGGTCTATGTACTTCTCTGATAATAAAGTAAAATAGCCAGAAATGTGCCTAATAACAATGATACCTATTATTATAGAATGTGTAAAAGTCAAACCTTATCATATATTTCTTTTGAAACCAGAAATTCCCATATTAAGCCAAAAATTGCTGCACTTCCACTTTTCTCCTTTAATCTAGAAGTACCTTTTAAAGAATATCATGAGAATTACACCTTTCATAATAAATTAACAATGTGAAATATTATTGAGTGTCCACTAAGTACTCTAATGCTCTTAAGTGATCTTAGGCACAGATGACATCATTTACATCTTTGAGAAAATACTGAAGCCCAAATTTGCAATCATTTTTACACTAGACACATATCATCATGTGATTATTTAGCATCTATAAAAATTATAGGTTAGACCTAAAATAAGGGTACGGGGTGTGCAACATTTTAGTAACTGCTTTTTTATTACCTAAACCTAAGATTCAAAACACTAATGAAAACTTTCAGGAGCTACATATTTTGAAATTCTGAAATGATTCAATCTAGAAAGAAATCAGGGTTGATGCTGCCAGAGGGAAGCAACTTCTATTATTTTGCAATAGCTCAAAATTATTCATTCAATTTCATTTTTAGAAAAGTCTAAATTCGGTTTCTGAGAATCACCTGCCAAATTACACTTTTAGAAATACCAATAACTTTAAAATAACAGGCTTTGCATATTATTTTTCTAAAATTTACTTTTACATATCTCTCAAGAACGCAGTGATAAACTTGCACTTGCAAATACTGCAAATACTTAAATAACTGCAACTCAGTTCATGGAAAAGGACCTATTAGCAACAAACGCCATCTTGTGGTCCATTTTTTAATTATTCTGTAGCTGTCTAAGTCAAGATCTAAAGATAGATGGAGCTTAGATATAATTTATTCCATTTCTCTCACCTTTACACATGGGGAAACTGGGTCTGCAAAAGGTCTAATATATTTGAAGGAATGAATACAAAAGCCAAAATTCAAATTCATGTTCTTACAACTCACGCTTTCTTTTTACCATATCACTCTTGTTTACTTACAACAAGCTAATGACATAGAGTTTAATATGACATTTCTAACATCAAGCTTGCTTCTTTTTGTTTAACTATACACTGAAAGTACCACAAACTCTACAGAAGAGTGCATTTACCTTTGGATAGGTGGATAATGATCAAGGCACAGCTCTGATGTTTAAGTGCATTATTTTAAAGCATTTCATGTGTCCTAACTTTATTCTTGTGAAGACTTCTTGTGAGGGGTGTGTGTGTGAATGGAATGCAGAGGTGGAGGAGAGTGAGGAGTGCCAGTACCTCATCTGACAGATCAGCAGCCTGCAGAGAAAGGAGACGAGGAAGGGTTGACAACTAGCCTGTGGCAGAAATGGCAATATCCAATGTCCCATTTCTCACAAGAAGACCCATCTTCTTTATTCAAGATGTTCCATCACACAGTGTGCACGTGTGTGCCTATGCATGTGAGCATATATGTGTTTTAAATCATTTCTTCCTTTTCTATGTAGGGACTATATATTGGCCCATGGTATATAGTCTCTCATTTACAAAGCACAAAAATTAGACAGCCCTTAAGTACAAAACTAGATTTTTTTTCTTTTTTTTGAGTTGGAGTCTCACTCTGTTGCCCAGACTGGAGTGCAGTGGCCGCTCTCGGCCACTGCAGCCTCGACCTGCTGGGTTCCAGCAATACTTCCACCTCAGCCTTCCAAGTAGCTGGAACTACAGGCGCGCGCTACCACATCCAGCTAATTGTTTGTTTTTTTTTTTTTTTGATTTACTGTAGAGATGAGGTCTCGCCAAGTTGCCCAGGCAGGTCTCGAACCTGCGGGCTCAGGCAATCCACTCACCTTAGCCTCCCAAAGCGCGGGATTACAGGCTGAGCCACCGAGCCCGGCTAAAACTAGATTTTTTTAAAAGAAATTATTTCATTATAATATGCAATCTCCTTCTATTCAAATCCCTAATTAACTTCAGAAAAACTTTTCTATCCAAAGGATGGGAAGAGGCAGAGATGGTGCCAAGAGACAGTCTATCTTCAACTTTATTTTCAAAGATAGTTGAGGAATAATTATTTTACAGAATATGGGGCAACCCTCTTGGGTTCCCGCCTGCTGTGAGAGCTTTTCTGTCCTCTCAATAAATCCTGCTTTCTCCTCTCAAAAATAGAAAAAAATAAATAAATAAAAAAGAATATAGGGGCTGGTGAGAATATTTGTCATCAGAGTTTTGAAGACAACAGAAACTTGCAGAACAACACAAATCTTTATGACTTACATGAGACGTAATAACAGAGTCCATAGTTGTGTGGAAACATCAGAGGTAGCTATTGCTTTTGAATATTTACTTCAGAACAGAAAACATCTCTTAGTCAAACAACAAAATAGGTACATAGGTAATACTTTATAATGCTAAAAATGACAAGTACTCAATTTTGAAATTTTCATAAAAGTAAATAAAAATCAAACCCTGCTGCATTTAAACTCAATTTCATTGCTGACTGTGTCTTATATGCTTTATATATGCTTTATTATTAAATAGATTATAAACTTTTACCTGAGAAAGGATACTACCTGTATTAAAAGTAAGAGAGGAACAGACTCTAAAAACCAGAAGAAACTTCAGAGCAATTCTTCTCAAATGATCTAATGAGTGGCCACTAAGTGGCTCTACTGATTGAGACTAGTCTATAGTTCATGCCACATGAAAACCACCACGAAAGCTGGAAAATCTAAATTATTCTACAGCATTCAACAAATCAAGTCTCCTAACCACCTACGTAGATATCCTGACAGTGTGCTATTGCTTTAGAAGATTCTAATTGATTAATTTCCATCTCTGGATTCAATCTAATAACAACTTACAGAATGGACATCAGTCTACACTTTGAGCATTACTTTAGAGACTAATATAGTTACCCAAAGTTTCCCAAACAGTGTTCTGTGGAACACTAATCCTGCAAATAGAAACAGGAATCTAGTCAAGAAAATTATGTCTTCAGCTTCACAAGTCATACAAGCATATACAATACTCTGAGAATTGCTTTAGTAAATAAATCTGCTTAACTACTTAATAGTAGTTAAACCATTAACCTTTCTTTTTAGTCAGAAATGTCTTCTAACATAACAGAACCACAATGTGACTCTCATCAAACTTAAATTTTGAAAAAAGTAAATTTCAAAGAAGCAACCAAGACAAATACCTAGTGAATTAAATAAACTGGTCTCTAAAATGTATACTATCATTCTACATGTCAAAGGTTGTCTAATGTAAAATAACTTTGGTTGGAATATAAAGATTTCTGCAAAAAGAAACCATTAGATATACCTCTTGCAACAGAGTTCAACAACACAGAGGACGTTTGCCTCTATTAGCTATGGTAGGGAATGCTCATCTATACATCAGCAAAAAGCTGTATCAAATTATTAAGCTGTAAGTTCGAGAGGTAGTTGACAATCACAGAGACGTCTTTTAAGACACGTTGAATTGAAATTTACTCTGCTGTGGCCTCACGCTTTCCTAAACTTCTTTATGTGGTATCACAATAAGGACCCTGATGAGCATTAGAAATTGCACATCTCTCTCTGTGTTTCCCTCGGTGTTTTCTAGAGAACATTTCAGACATTTATTCCATAAATGGCTTCTGTAAGCAAATATATTTAGGACATAAGAGGATAAACAAAGGTGAACAGATTCTTTCCTGTAGAATTTCTTAGAAGGTTGAATATGCTAAGACTCACTGCCAAGCTTCTCCAGTGCAGTGGCACCACACCACCTAGATGGGATGATTGAGCTGCTAGGCTCAGCAGCCACAGTCAAGTCAGTGAAGGTGAGTGACTGGGGGACCAACTACTCCCAAATATGCAGTCATGGGAGACCCAAAGAACTATGCCCATGGGCTTTCTCTGACATTTATAGTAATGCCATTTTTTAAAAAGGTATTTATAAAATGTCTTAAGTGTAGATTTCCCTGAGTTCTGCATATACATCTTACTTCTTCACTTATCTACAATTACTGGTAACAGTCTGCCAAACTGAGAGACAGTTTCCTGACATCTATGGTAGCTCATCTCCAAGGATGGCCCTTAGGCCCACAATCAACCAATAACAGATAATCATGACAGCCTCCAGCGAGCAGTCTGAAAGAGCTTCTCTTGATGATCTGACATATCTACAGTGAATCCTCACATCAGACAGTAATACAAAAGCTCAAAATCCTAAGATCATATAAGATTTTTTTCCTCTCTGCTTATCTTGTTCTGATTATTTTTGCTACGTATCTTTAGATTCTATTTAAAATGAGAATTGACTGCTTGCCAAAACATGATTTCTCTGGTATATATGGTAAAAGAGAACACAAGACTATTCATTAAATAATCCATAATGTTGGTCTGTTTATTAGAAACACAAGGAGAAAACTCCTAGATGTTCAGTGGTTTGCAATTTAATGGCTTCAAGAAAATGAAAAGCTGACATTTTCCTTTGGATGAAGATGATGATCATCCCTAATGAACTGGATGGTTATAGAAAAGTCACATGATGTAGCCTGGATTTCCTAGTCCTTTCAGGCTCCCAGCAGGAGCCTCCCAGTGGTTAAGACAGAAGATAATGTGGTCACAAGGATGTAATGGATTGAAAATTTTAACAGGTATGAAAATGGTTAGACAGTAAATATCTAGGTCTCGTAACCTCTCAAGCTGGTGTGTTTGCTTTGCAGGAAATATGGCTGATATATAATGGGAATCTACTTAATCTTAGGGTGTCTAATACAGTTCTGAAACATTCTTCACATAGTTCCAAAGACACAGACTGTTCTTCTCTGAAGGGCTGTTTTTAGCACCATCTGGAAATCTGTCTTCCTGGATCCTAGGGTTCAGGTCAGGCTTTGTAACTGTTATGAGGCATGATTGTAAAGAGAAATGCACCTTCATGTAGATTCGAAAATCCCTGTGCTGGATAGCTCTGCTATTTCAGCTCAAGTCAATTTCTTTGTTTTTTATGATAAGGAAAGGGAGTCTAACTTTAAGGAAGGCGCCTCTTTACTCAAATCCAGGCTAGGAGATGGTCAATATAAAAAGGAAGTTAATGACCCAGTGACCATCTATTATGCCTTTGTCCTGTAAAAGAAAACTCAAGCACTACCTCCCATTTCTCATGCTCACAACAATGCTAACCAACTCTGGGTAAATCTTCTATCACGTCCAGCCCTCTCTCTCCAAGACAGACTGTTCATGAAGAGTTGGGCAGTACTAGGTGACTGTATAAGAAACCACAGAGGATGGTGACTGCTTTGAAACAGGTGTCATTGCTCTAGTGATACCAAAAGCCTCCTCTGGAGATAATTCTAGTATTCACCTGGGAAAGGAACATAGCCTGCATTTCTCCTGAGTAGGTGAAGTCTGTTCATCTTTTCTCTATGAGTAAGTTTAGAAGGGCTTGAACTGGGGCTTTCTCAGCACTGACTTCAAGTTTGTAAATGAATGGCTCTTGCACTCCTCTTTGAAAAAAGAATATACCCAGGCTTCTCTTCTTCTGGCATTTAGTTGTATAACCTCTTCAAATATACTGAATTTTAGATATCTTTTGTGTTTGTTTGATCCTTTCAATTCCCTTGATAGAGAAAACAGTAGTGAAATAGAAATGAGACAATTCTGTTTTCTCAGTTTCAACTAGAGATTCATTTGATTGATTTCATTATAGTTATCAATTCCTAATTCTCTCGCTTCCAAAGAAGATCCTCATTTGACTCTGGTACTGCCTGAAGGTTCTTCACTTTCTTTCCCCCCAAAAAACTCACTTCTCCCTGGAACGTGCCCTCTCTAACACTTGCTGTTTTTTTTGGTCTTTATCTTTGTGTCCTCTCTGTCATCCTTGTGTTCCACAGGCCAGGGACCACAGGTGCAATTGTACCTGATTCTTTAGGTGCTTTACTATTTTTACTTTTTGGAACAGCCCGCTCCTCTTAAGTCAAATTCTTAGAGTCTATGACTTGGAAAGCATAACTAAATTTGCTGTAATGTTTAAAGCCCTTGACTAAACTGGAGGGAATATGACTAAGAACAACCGGGGTTTTCTTCCTTGGCTTTCAGCTATAGATTTTGAAAACAATCTTCTCCCCAGGCGATAGGCCTGCCGAAACTATGGCTCTTCCTTGTTAGAACCATTTCTAGGGAGGCTGCCCCCGTGTTGCTGCTTTCAACTCACAGAGACGAGCACAAAGCCAATTTTTTTTTTTCAGTTTTTAAAATAATAAGATTTCTGAAAAAAATCTAAATGCCACTTACCAAAATTCACAATCATTTTCAATATAGTTAAAGTCAGAATATTTGGGAATTGTTCTGGATTGGACCAGGGAGTTTTCTAGTAAATATGCACAAAATCTACAAAATGCTCCCAAGCATGTAGTATAGCACTAAGCTTAAATCAACCGCTTCACTAGAATTTATCTCATCCTTTCCCCAACATTACAAGGAATAAAACTCTAAATAAATAAAAATACACTTGAAGAAACTTCTAGACACTTAGTGCTCATCTGTGATTTAGTCTGTGGAAGACTGCTGTGAGATCTACTTTTTCAAAATTTCTGTAATTTTCACCCATAAATAACTGGACTTGGAAATTTAGGAAAGCATTGGCAGTATTGTTCAATTGGCTAGATGGTATACTCTTGTAGTGATTTTTTCTTTTCTTATTTATCTTCCAGAAAAATGTCCTTTGCTGTAATTGGTTTTTCTGCTTCCTAAATGTCTGTCTCTCTGTCTCTCTCTCCCTCTCCCTTCCTCCTTCCACCTCCCTCCCTCTCTCTCTCACTCTCTCTATATAGATATATAAATATGCATATATGTATATGTATATATACACATATGTTCTCTCTATATGTATCTGTTTATCTGTTTGTTTTGTGTTATCTACTAAGGACATAATCTTATATTAAATCTGTTCAGTACAATTCAATTATAAAGCAAATTTAAATACTCTTCTATTCAAAAAATTAACTTGTAGAGCTGCATTAATCAAGTGAATAAATAATTAATTATTCCCTAATAAACTTTAACCTCCTAACTGCAATATTTAAGTTTGAATTCGGATCTCCTAGTGCTTAGCACAAGCCTTTGATGATAACAGTACCTAAAAGAACAACTTCACCGGAGGCAAAGGACATTCTTAAATAAGACTGACAGCATTTAAAATGCAGCAACCATAGACCTGGTTATTTCTTAAAATTCTTACCAAGCAAGTTTTTAAAAAACTTATGTTTATAATTATTTTAATAGTATTATTTATGATAGTGAAAAAGAAAAACACAAATATTCAACTAATTATCAGAGCTAATGAAGACATGTCAGTATGATGTATTATATGAAGATTATGATACTATGTGGAAAAGTATGTAAAACAAATGAAAAACATGGAACTCTACACATTCAATTTAATGGTCATGACACAAAATAAATAAGTAGATATGAGCTTTTGTATTGACACTCAGAAAGAACCATGCAGAAAATTTAAAATTAATATTTTAATATTAAAATATCAAATTACTTTTGTATAATTATATTCAAATGTACCATTCCCTAGGAAAAAGAGTTATGGGCATTCTTTATTTCTCCTTTGTACATTAGAGTACTTAGCTTTTATTGCTTGTATTGTGTTTTCAGTGAGCCTTACTAATTTTATAAGTAATAAAATAAGGCTATAAAACAAAGACTTCCATATATCCACTAATAACTGTAAGATAAACTATGTAAGATAATAAACTATATTCTAAAATAAATTATGCAAAGGAATAAACTATATATCTTTATTGTATTCACTTAACTACAGACTGCTTAATCTGGCAAAAACTAACATTCCTGGAAATGTTGGCCAGCTAGATTGAGAGCAGGAGGAGAGAGCCACCTCCAAGAGTCACAAAGGTTTCATGAGACGCCACATGTGATGTGCAGGTCAGGACCTGGTCACAGCAGGGGCTCAGAAATGCTAACTCAGCAGCACATGTTAAGAACTCATGACCAGGTCAAGGTTCCCTGTCCTGACTCCACCCCTCACCAGAACTCTTTGAATACTCCGTGAAGCCCCGACCCTTTTTTACTGTCAAGCTGTTCTACACATGTTAGAGACAAAGAAAACCCAGAACACCACAACGAACACAAAGACCTTCAAGTAAGAGGGGAAGGTCAGGGCTGCCTGTCATGCCCTTAATAACAAAGGTGACTTCATTGGGCTGGGTGGATGGCTCCCTATTTCTGTGCCCATCCCTCTAAAAGCTAATTGTTCTCTTCTATAGTTCTTGCCAAGCCCAGAGTTATGCTAAAGTCATTCCTAAATAGCTGCGCTGTTCTGCTAAAAAGTCTCAATAAGCTTTCAAAGTCTAATTGTCAGAGGACATGGAATAGCTGAGTGAATTCAATGACAATAAAATTAGATTTTGAAGGAATAAACTCTTCCACTTCCTGGTATCTGCCAAGGATCACTCCCGCTCAACACCCCTCACCATCAGCATCATCAGTATCAACAGGAACAAAGCAGATTGTCTTTTGTACCCACAAGGGAACAATTAGGAAACAGCTGTGAACTTTATCCAGCATGTCCTTATTGTTTTAGAATCCTTTTACATTAACAGGAAGTCATTTTCTTTGGTTATTTAGATATCAATGTACTTTGAAATTATCCACCCTGCTCAACTGGACTTGGTTTTGTTTTTTAAAGTCTCAACACATTTATCCTTAATTATTGGTCATATAGAACAAAATGGGAATAACATCATTTTATCTATTTAAAGTTTAGTTGGAGACACCTGTTTTATCTATGTATGTGTGTATTTACTTGTTTATTTAGAGTTGGTGTCTCACTCTGTCATCCAGGCTGGAGGGTAGTGGCATGCTCATGGCTACCACAGCCCTGTCCTGCTGGACTCAGGCACTCCTTCTGCCTCAGCCTTTCAAATAGCTGGAACTACAGACATGTGCCAACAGAGTTGGCTAATTTTTCTGATTTTATTGTAGAGATGAGGTAGCACCAAGTTGCCCAGGCTGGTCTCAAAACCCTGGGCTGAGGCAATTCTCTCACCTCTGCCTCCAAAAGTGCTGGGATGACAGGTGAGAGCCTCCACATCTGGATCCTGTTTTGTACTGAGAATCAACTCCCAATAAACTCATACATCTAAGCACAACATTTCAATATGATAATAATTAGAGTCTGGTACAGCATAATATATTTACAATCCGATTTTCCTCTGAAACTTTGATATTTATGTTTTAATTTATAAACAAGCTGTAACCATTTCACTTCATACAAGTAATCACTTCATACAAGTAAATCCAAAGCCAAATGTAAATACCCTGTTTCAACTATGAAACTAGAAACAAGCCTCTTTGGGAATACTGAAGAAAAGTTATGTCTTTCCATTAGAATGTGATTAAATTAAACAGGACACGGAAGGTCCCTGGAACATCACACTTCTCTGTGCATCTGAGAGATTCTGAAGTCAACAGGTAACAGAAGATTGTTAATGTTTTGGCCAGAGTCTTTCTGCTAGGAATACCTGAAGTTAATAAGGGCTACATGTTTCTGATTTTTTTTTTTTTTTTGGCAATGTGCCACATCTGTTAAGTTTTTGTCAGGAAAAAATAATAATAACTAGAGCTGTGGGGACCTTCTGAAATTACACTGAAGATAAACCATAATCCTCTCAAATTTATATACCCAAGATGCAGTATACTTGACACATTTTTGTAATATTTAGAAATATAATACTTTTGGGGGAAAGAGATAAAACATAACACACTTATAGAAACTGCTGTGAAGAACGAAATTTGCAATATGGCACAGTGATACTAATTTAACTTTCTAAGAAAATAGTGTTTTGTATAAATGGAATTTAATCTATAAAACTAAAAATCCTACATATTTATGTTAGAAGTATGGTTAAAAATCTGAAAATTTTAGTCATTTTAGTTGAAGTGCTATGAAATTGTTAAGAACGCATTCTTTAAAAAAAAGTCCAAATTTAGAAAAAGTTGGCAGACTTTATCCTTTAATGGAAAATATATAGGTGTGTTTGTCATGTGATTTTCTTTCTTTTTTTTTTTTTGAGTTGGAGTCTTACTCTGTCGCCCAGACTGGAGTGCAGTGGCCGCTCCCGGCCACCGCAGCCTCGACCTGCTGGGCTCCGCGATCCTTCCGCCTCAACCTTCCAAGTAAGCTGGAATTACAGGTATGCGCTACCACGCCCGGCTGAATTTTTGATTTATTGTAGAGATGAGGTCTCGCTGCCCAGGTGGGTCTCGAACCCGTGGGCTCAGGCAATCCACTCACCTCAGCCTCCCAAAGGCGTGGGATTACAGGCTGAGCCACCGAGTCTGGCTTGTCATGTGATTTTCATACCCTAATTTACTAATTTACCCATGTCTTATAATCATAATCATGTATAGTATATTGCATGTTCTAATTTCCAAGATATTTTCTTATAAATTATCTCAGTTAATTTTCATAATAATCCTGTAATGTAAGTGTAGACAGGTTCTACTATAAAGGAGTGGTAGAGAAGTGGGAATAAAGCTGTAATGTTGATAAATGTGCTTTACTAAATAGAAATATTTTAAATCTTTCAAAATCTGAGATTTATGCAAAATTCCTCTTAGATACTTGAATTTACTTAAGATTGCTAATAAAGAATAAGAAATTAAGAAGACAGATGTGATTTTCCCCAACACATACATCACAAATCTGCTTACTAATCCCTGGCCCACCAGCATGAAAGCCCTAGGTCCACTCGCACATCTGCCTTGGTTGCTGCAACCGCCCCCTAGCCAGTCTCATCATGCCCAGGGTTGCTCCACTCTGACCCACATACAGCCAGAGTGACTGTTCCAAAAGGCAAGTTCGATTCTGTTACTTCCCTGCTGAAAACTCCTCAGTGGTTACCATGACTCGAAGGGTGAAAGACCAAAGACTAAATGCACAAGGCGTTCTTCAGCGTAATCCTTCAACTCACCCTGCCTCCAGTCCTGCCTCTAGAAGGAATATGAGCATGTTCTCTGTCCCTTCCAGGCTTTGGTACATGTGTCTTCTCTGCCTCAACCTCTGATTCATCTATATCTGATGACCTGTAGTCATCACTCACGGTTCAACAAACACATTCTCCAAGGAGCCTTCTTCAGTTCTTCTGAATTAGGTTAGACACCCCACAATGTCTCTCTGTCCTGGGACTTACACCTTTTTATGATTTTTCTTTATGTGTATTTAATATTTTTTTTATTTTAAAGACGTGGGGTACAAGTGAGGATTGGGTACATAAGTGGTTTACATACAGGTGAAGTTTGATTTCTTGTATCGATTTCATAAATTTATTAATTCAGCCAGAGATAAGGTTAAAGACATATGTTTAAAATATAATTTCTAGGAAAAGTATATTTAGGATAGACTGGGTAGAGAAAAGTGACAGTATTATAAAATTCAGTTTAAAAATAGCTTCTTTGGCCAGGCTCGGTGGCTCAGCCTGTAATTCCAGCACTTTGGGAGGCTGAGGCGAGAGGACTGCCTGAGCCTGTGGGTTTAAGACCCACCTGGGCAACTTGAAGAGACCTACAATAAATCAAAAAATTATTTGGCATGGTAGCGCACGCCTGTAGTTCTAGCTACTTGGAAGGCTGAGGCAGAAGGATCACCGGAGCACAGCAGATTGACGCTGCGGTAGCTGGGAGTGTGTCATGGCACTCCAGTCTGGGCAACAGAGTGAGACTCCAACTCAAAAAAAGAAAAAAGTAGCTCCTTTGAGGAACAATTACTTTAAAAAAAAAAATTAAAATCAATCACTTGAAAAGCAAAATGATGACAAGTCTCTTTCCTGAACTTAAGAAAAATTATTGTTACTCTTTTGGTAATAGACTAAGCATACTCCTTTGTTGAAGATTTTTAAATACAGAAGGTGAGGAGAGCAGGGACACAGGGCACAGACCCCGAATTGATTTTCTGCTCATTCAAACCTCAGCTCCTTCTCTTCCTTTGCAAACCCTTTATCACATAGAAAAGAGAGAGAAAAAAGGAGGGGATAGAAGAATCATCAGGAAGCATCACCAGTGGCTTCTGAAGAATTCAAATCCTCCCAGAACAACACACTGAGGGGAAAGCTAACAGGACAAAATGGTGGCAGCAATTCCATGGGCACCGAGCCACCAAGGAGGCTTCCAGATGCAACAGTAGGTTCTTCACAATAGACTCTTGGAACACAGGACAGATAGAAAGTAAAAGACCATGACTTTCTACAGAAGGAGTGTCAAGTTCCACTCATTACCTGTTCATAATAGTAGATGTTCTCCTCAGCCATGTCCATGAATGCTGACTTGAGATCATTTTGCATACTCTGAATCCATCTTTCCCAGTCGGCCTTCAGTGCATTATTGGCACATTCCACTTTATCTTCCAGCTTCCCAATCTCTTCCGTAAGCTGAATTAGATCACAAAGAAAGACAAAATGATCTATGTATTCTTGCCATTAGGTGATTTCATCAAACTTGAACATTATATCAAAACAGCCTAAGAATAACTCTTTTTTCAAAAAGTCAGCAATATTTACTGTGTTTACTAAAGTAAAAAGAACACTGGACTTAGCTGTTGGGAGTGTCCTATGATTGGCCACCGATGAGAACTTGACCTAGGCTAAGTCTCTCGAATTCTGGCTTCAGTTCTACTACTTATAAGATACCAGAAGTTGAACAGGAAATCAACTCTAAAGTATTTTGTACTAGCACTTTCACCACCATCATTTCTACTGATAACACTTATGCTTAAGGTACGGTTTCATTCACTTCAGCTTCCCAGTTCTGGTCCTCATTTTCTAATCCCTTTTAGCAAAAACCTCAATTAACTGAGATGTTATAACATCCACACAGACTATGTAAAGGGGATTCACTTGCCAAATTTCACTCAGAGAGCTTGTAACAAAGGCATGTTTATACCTCCAGATGCCTGACTCCCATCCATGTGCTATCAGACAGGCTTATGCAACACTTAATTTGTCCCCACCTTACCTGCCAGCCTCTAGGCATGCAACTCACTAATTTATTCATTTGTATCTGGCATATTTATACTATGTATTTATCTATGCATAATTATTCATGCATTCAGCCCATATTTATTAAGTGCCTTGTCTGTATCAGGCATTCTTCTAGGACCTGAAGATTCAGGAATGAAGAAAACAGACAAAAATCCATGCTTTTACCAGACCTTATACTCTGCTGGAAAGAGACAACCAACAAGCAAGATAAATATGATTCCTCTCTAATTCAAGAAGTAGTAGTGTCTTGCAAGTTATGGAATAATAAAACCCTAAGCAAAATACGCAAATAGACATTTTCCCCTGACTCTGAAGGTACCTTAGAATATACTTCCTAGTACCTAAAAAATCCTGTCTAGCAATGTAAGAAGTATAAAAGCAAAGACTACCAGCCCTTTAGTTTTTATGTATTAGAAATCCATTTGTAGAAAATATATTAGTTCATCCAACAACTATTTCTTGAGCACTCACTTGCTGCCAAGTATCAAACTAGGCACGGTGCCCCTGTGTGAAACATTTTTTTCCCTCTCATTCGTTTTTGAAACACTTCTTTCATAGAGGCAAATCTTTACTTAACATCAAGGAATCCTCCCAATTCTAACAGTTTCACAATGTGACCACTATGAAATGCTTTAGTGTGTGCTTCCCAAATTGAGATTCCTATATGAATATCAACACTCAGTGAAAGCCTATGGATCACCAGAGTCATGAATAAACATGGCATAATCTTTCATAGATATTTTACAGAGATCAGAGAAAATTATTTTTAAGTTAACATGAATATGAATATATCATGCAGGAGGGATACTCACACAACATTTTAAAATAGGAGAACTTAAGAAAGCATTGAACTTGTAGTGGCCTTTGAGTGATCTCTCTCAGATTTACTAGGGTATACATTCCAACTTTCCTATACTATAGAAGTAAATTCTTTTGGTAAAATATTTGAACTACATGCCAGATCAAAACGTGTTGGAAGCAAATCTCCTCGGCAACTTAACTATACACTTAACAGATAACCAACATACTTAGGCATGATGATTCTAGAGATGTTAATTGCTGTGACTACCAACAGTTTTGTAGAAGTATCAATTATAAAATTATAGATTGAGATATCAGCTTCCCTGCAGTCTGTTGCTTCAGGAGTAGTTGCCAGAATGAGAGAAGAGAATATCCAGTCAACTTTTTCAATCATTGTGATTTATCTCTGCTCAAAAGCAATTTTGGGGGAATTTCACTTATCTCTCTAAGAAAGAACCATCCCCATGTTGACTATTTAATCATGGATCCTTTGTGGTTTATCCCTGACATTATAATCTAGAACTAGTGGCAGTAAGCATCTCTTACCCTTACCCTGTTACTGTTTCTATTTACAAGAACAAAAGTAAAGTCATACAGGCAGCACAAAAATTTAGAGTCTCTCCAATACAATGACTGAGCCCCTAATGGCCGAACAGTTTATGAGGTCTGCTCCTGGTGCATTATTGGAAGAGTTATTTCTGCATTAACAAATGATGGCAATCTCACACATTAATCTAGTGTGTAAAAATTTGTGAACCCCCCATAACTTTGAAACAAAGCTGACATTTCTGGCATAAGTAACTCTAATTACAAATCATTCTTATTCAGAAATGTAGATACAAAAGTCAGAAAGAGAACAGATCAAGTGAATGGCCAGGGAGGGTTTACCCCAGGGATCCGAGGATGATTAACAAGGGAAAAAAATCTATTAATATAAACCTTTATAATAAGAGAGTAATAGATAAACATCATACAATTATTTGAGTAGAAACAGAAAACCAGTAAAAAATTCAACACTCATTTAAGAATCAACTTCTCATCTAATAGAGTAGATAAGACCTGCTTTAACTTGATTAAAAATATACAGGAAAAAAATCATTACTAATGAAAAAAATCTTGGAAGCATTTACTTTAGAATCAATAATACAAAAAATGTTCCACGACTAAGAATATATGCTTTTTTTCTGCCAGATTACTAACAAAATGAAAAAAAGAAGTACAATTATTAGATAAATGGGACAAAATTATCAGCATTCAGTCATGATAGAATTTTCTATACAGAAAACTGAAATCTACAAATTATTAAAATTAAAGATAATTTAGAAGATCATTAAATATAGAATAAATACTCACAAAAGAACTACACTTCCATAATCCTAGCCAAAAAAAGTTAGACAACAAAATGTTTTAAAATATGAAATTTATGACAAATACAAACCAAAAAATTTATACTTAGGAATAAATTTAGGAAAAAATATAAAAATTTTTTGGATAAAAATTAAAACTTTATTGGGAGATATTAAAAGAGAGAGTTAGATGTCTATAAAACTATTCTATTTAAATTTTATAGCTAGTTTTCTTTAATTTCAGCTTAAGAAAAGTTCCTCAGATAATCCTGCCCAGAAAAGTATTTATGTTCAAAGTAGGGTTTGTAGTTTTGTCTTGTACTGTTCTCATCTCAGTCCACTGTTTCCCTACCATTTGTCAGAACTCGTAATTATTTCATAGACTTGTCTTCATTATAATTTCCAATTATTTCATGGATTTTCCTGTTGGAATGTAGGATCTGCCACGAGGGGCCATGTGTTTATCCATCATTTCACCACTATCCCCAGTACTTATACTATGTGGGAATTTGATAAATATCTGTAGATTAAATAATTTTAGAAAAGTGAAATAAATGTCAGTCATAAATCTAGGCTTATTTTTCTATTGGTCTCCCAAGGATTATTTCTTTATGCTTTTAAATACCACAAAAACTTAAAATCTGCCTGATATATGCCTAAAGTCATACAAAATTTTTGATTAAAGCAATATAATTTAAGGATGACAGTTATTCATCCCTAAAAATATCATTGTTTTTCTTTTAAAATGGTTTTTCCATTATTTCCTTTTATGGAAAAAAATCATACAATCCTTTTATTCAAATGCTAAAATTTCTCTCCATAATCAGAAAAGCTGAGAAATTATCATTTTGAAAAAGTTCTTGAAAATAATATACCTAAATAAAAAGATTTAGATTGCCACTCCATCAGAAGACAATAGCAAATTCAAAAATTCAATTCCAGTCTGACAGCTACCTCTTTTTAACAAGCATTAATTAAATTGCCAGGGAGAGATGAGAGGGCTCTTCACAATAAAATTGTATTATTTTCTGATTCGTGAGAGAGGTACGATGTGTCTGAGGAAATTAGATGCTTGATTATACAGTGCTGCTTAGGAATACATATGATTACTAAGTAGTACCTTTTTTATATTCTTTACAAGGCTCACTTTTCTTAAAAAGTGGAAACCTCTCTCCCTGAAACCCACTGGGGATTTTGTTATCCAAATGTAACTTGTTCAGTAAAACACAATACATTTTCTAAAAGTGACAAATTGAGTCATGAAACACCCACAAATGAAGTTGACGTGTCATCCACCAAGCCAGCACCCTCAATACCGTTAACACCCCCGAGTAGTAATTATGGTTTCTTATGACACTGCAGGTGGCAGAAAGGCAAGTATTGACACAGTTATACTTTGGGGAGGGCTGCGGTCTCGTCAGAAGTTTGTGCACAGCAAAGGCACAGTAAGTTCACATGGGATGAGGAGGGGTCATTTTCTTCCAAGGGCTTTCCTGAGTCCTACTAATATAAACCTTTTAAAGACATGATGTGGGTAATTTCCTGTATTTCTGAAAAACATTATCTAAGCCTAGGGAAACAATATGCTATATTACCATCAGGTTTTCTGAAGTCAAAAACTATTTGAAAGCCAAAATCAAAACTGACTTATTCCACAGAACTTCACAGGGCATACTGAGATTTAAATGAGATAATATGTGAGATATTGTTTAAGCAGTGAGCAAAATAAAAATATTCTACAACAGGAATTGTATGTCCTGTGCTTATTTCTACATGAATGTTTCATTCAAAACATGTAAAAAATCCCATCCATATGTGTGAGTTAAAATATGTATTACAAAGTTAATCTAGTTATTAAAACTCAAATTTATTGGACAGAAATCTTATTTTTGGAGAGGGATCTTCTTTGGGAAATGCTCAGGGCAGCCTCTGCTGTGCACGTCTACTTGGGATTAATGGAGTAAGGACCATACCTGCCGCCTCTCTTGCTATCCAACCCACGACCATGTGTCGTGCCCCCCCCCCGTCATCCCATGGCAGAGTGCCCATCCCACGTCCCTCACCATCCGACCGGGGTGCACATGCCCCTATTCTGCCCTCATGGTGGAGTGCCCATCCCTCATCTCTTGACCTCCAGCCCGCATGCACGCCCTGTCATCCCTCATGGCGGAGTGCCCATCACACGATCATCACCATCCGACCCATAAACACACACCCATCATTCCTCATGGCAGAGTGCCCATCATACGTCTTGCACTTTCCAGTGCAAGGAGCTGCGGCAGGTCTTTTAATGCTTTAAAGTTCACCTGGAATGCATTTCATGAATATCTCTGTCCTTTTCCTTACTACTTTTACATTAAAAGTTTCGTGAGAGGGTCTCAGCAGCAACAAACCTACCTTCCAGGAAGGGCAAAATTTGTGGAAGTTATACATTTTGAAAAAGCCTCTTACTCCCTCCCTGGCTACACTGCTTCTGAGAACCACTGTGCGACACAAGGGAAGAAATTGTATCTCCTTAACTAACTTCATACCCTCTTTCTGACAGAGAGATAAATAGGGCAGGTCAATTTAATCTAAAATAAATACCATTAAGACTGCCAATTCACTATGACAAAATATTTGAAGTCACCAATAATATTCTGCAGCAAAAATGACAGATAGAATGCATCACACATGCAATCTCCAAGTGACTGGGTTGATTATCTGAAGCCTGTTAGTAGGTATTTTCTGAGGGCTGTTTTGGGCTCGGAAGTAAAGTTCCCTCATGAACCAATAATCAGATCAGCAGGTACGTGACCGATAACGGGAGCCTATCTCTTATTGTCAGAAAGGAAACCACATATACAGAAGGAAAAGCTTCTGGAATGAACTCTTATGACAGATGGATTAAAACTGGAAGCACTACAGAGAGATATGAATGAGCACGTATGTGGCAGATGTGATTACACATGGATGTGCTCCCAGTTCTGTCCACAGAGGAGCTCCTGGATGGTGATACCTCAACAGCAATGAACACCTTAATGCCAAGATATTGTATTCTAAGTATAATTTTTCCCACTAAGAGAAACCAGAGCTCATTAGAGAAATGACTGATTCCAGGGCAGGCCTAGGTAAGCCCAAGAGGAGCCCAAACGTCTTGTATCAGAAGTCAGTCAGTGCCTACACATGATGTGAGTAAGTCAGTCAGGCAAGGGCCAGCCCGAAGGTGACCTCACTGGTCAAACTGGGGCAACTCACGTATCATTGTACTATCTGACGAAAACCTACTTTCTGAAATGAAAAAAAACCCCCACAAATATATGAGTAAATGGAGAGTTTAAAGTATAAGATGCAATTATCATATCACCTTAAAGAAGCTCCTTGCATCATGTTTATTAATTACAATGAAAACGAAGTGACCTTATCATGGAGGAGTTGGATAGGTGCCACCTTAATCAGCGACCCAAGCATACATCACCAATGGTACAAATAAACATCACATACTATCTGACAGGAATCCATAGAAAGATCACAGCATCACTTCAGTAGCATTCCTGTCAAAGGCTGGTAACTAAAATCTAATCATAAGGAAATATCAGACAAGTTAAAATGGAAGGCAGCATTCTACAAAGTAATCTTCAGTTATGGAACAATCACGAAAGTCAAAGAAAGATAAGGAACTGCTCCAGGCGGAAGGCCATGTCCAGCCAGATGCCATTGCGAACATGATAGAACGGGTGAGGCCAGATGGGTCTGAGTACTTGATAACAGGAATGCATCAGTGACGATCTATTGATATTGGTGGCTATCTTATGGCTATCTAGGAGAATGTCCTTGTTTGTAAGAAACACACTATTCAGGGGTTACGAGCAGAAGGTTTACAACTCACTCTCCAATGGCTCGAGGAAAATAAAGGCCTCTGAGCTGCACTTACAACTGTTGTGTAAGTTTGTCCCTTCTAGATAAATCATAAAGCCCATGACATATCAAATCCCAATGCTTCCCTGCGTAAAGTCCTCCAGGGCACACCACTGCCACCAGAAGAGGCTCCAGACCCACAGGCTTTCCTCACTGGCTTTCTGTCCTCATGCCTCAACCTTGCCTCTGTCTTCCAGATTCTGGCTCTTCATGACCTGGAGGGCTCCGGAGCACAGGAGCTCTTTCTACTTCTTCTTACCCTGGTGTACCAGGATGTGGCTGGACGACCCAGTGCTGTCATTGTCCTCCTTTCAATGTCCCCTTCTTATGAAGATCTTCTCTGCTCACTCTAGCTCAATTCTCTTCCTCTCCTAGTGTTCTGTATCCATTACCCTGCTTGATTTTCCTCACTGCACTGATCACTATCTACAATGATCACACTCATTTAATATGTGTTCAGTAAGCACCGAGGGGAGAAGGGCTTTGCCAGCCTTGTTCAGTGCGCTTCCCATCACCTAGTGCGTGGACAGTGAAGAAGCTAATGACCGCTTGCTGATTGATTCTAGGACTCAACTTTCTCATCTACAAAATGGGAATAAACTACTATCTACCTCATAGAATCAGTGGTTAGATGGCATGGGTAAATACTGGCACAGTGCCTGGTTTTGTTAAGATGTCAATTTCCAAAAGGAAAACACCTAGAACTCGGCAAGTTGAATGGGGATGTGATTGAGGCACTTACCCCACTGGACTGACTTCTCCGTGGACAATAATTCAGTAGAGAGAAAAGGCTCACTCTCTGGAGCTGAGAGACACACATACATACTTTTCACTGTACTGCACTCTACTGTGTGTTGCCAACACTGTTTGTCACAAATTGAAGGTATGTGGCAACCCTGCACTGAGTAAGCCCATCACAGTCATTTTTCCAACAGCAAGTGCTAACTTTATGTCTCTGGTCACATTCTGGTAATTGTCACAATATTTAAACTTTTTTGGTATTATTCTAATCTGTGATGGGGATCTGTGATCAACGATCTTTGGTATGACCATTGTAACTTGGGGTAGGGGAGATCACAAATTGGGTCTGTATAAAATGGTGAGCTTAATCCATAAACATTGTGGATGAATGATGGCTCCATCGACCACTCGTTTTCTGGTCTACCCCATTCCTCAGGTCTCCTTATTCCCTAAGACACAGTAATATTGATATAAGGCCAACAAATAATCCCGAAATGGCCTTTAAGCATGAGTCGCAAGTCTCTCACTTTAAATACAAAGCTAGAAATGATCAGGCTTAATGAGCAAGGCATGTCAAAAGCTAGGCCTTTTGCAACAAAGTAAGTCAAGTTCTGAATGCAAAAGGAAAGTTCTTGAAGGAAATTAAAAATGGTACTGCAGTGCACACATAGATGACAGAAAGCAAAATAGCCTTATTGCTGAAATGTAAACTGTTTTATGGGCTGGATAGAAGCTCAAACCAACCACAGCATTTCCTTAAGCCAAAGCCTCATCCAGATTCTCTTCAATTCTAAGATGGCTGAGATTGATGAGGAAGCAGCAGCAGAAAAGTCTGAAGCTGGCAGAGGTTGGTTCACGAGGTTTAAGGAAAGAATTCATCTCCGTAACATTAAGTGCACGTGAAACAGCAAGTGCTGACACAGAAACTGCAGCAAGTTCTCCAGAAGGTCTTGCTGAGGTTATGGATGAAGGTGGCTACTCTAAAAAACAGCTTTATAATGTAGACCAAACAGTCTTCTACTGGGAAAAGATGCCTCTAAGACTTCCATAGCAAGAGCAGAGAAGTCAATGCCTAACTTCAAATCCTTAAAGGACTGATTAACTGTCTCATTAGGGAATAATGCAGCTAGTGACAATGTTCATTTAGCATCCTGAAAACCCTAGGATCCTTAGGGATTATCCTAAATCTCCTCTGCTTGCTCTATAAATGGAACAACAAAGCCTGGATGACAGCACATCTGTTTACAGCATAGTTTGCTGAATATTTAAGGCTCAGTGTTGAGACCCACTATTTAGAAAAAAAGATTCCTTTCAAAATTTGACTGCTCACTGATGACATGCCTGGTCACTCAAGAGTCCCAGTGGAGAGGTACAAGGAAATTAATGTTGTTTTCACACTTGCTACTATAACGTCCCCAGCCCATGAATCAAGGAGTCCTTGTGACTTATCATATTATTTAACTTAACTTATTATTTAAGAAATACATTTTATACCAGGCTTAGTGGCTCATGTCTGTACTCTCAACACCTTGAGAGGCTAAGGCTAGGAGTTCAAGACTAACTTGGGTATCATAGTGAGACTCTGTCTCTAAAAAAATTTTTTTAAAGGAATACATTATTTCTAAGCTATAGCCATAAATACATTATTTCTAAGCTATAACTTCCTCTATGACTCTCCTAATGAAAGTGGACAAAGTAAACCAAAAAACCCTCTGGAAAGAATTCACCATTCTAGATGCCATTAAGAACATTTGTGTTTTATGGAAGGAAGTAGAAATATCAACATTTATAGGAGTTTGGAAGAAGCTGATACTAACTTTTATGGATGATTCTGAGGGGTTCAAGATGTCAGTGGAGGAAGTCACTTTAGATGGTAGAACTAGCAAGAGAAGTAGAATCAGAGGTGACTGAATTGCTCCCATGTCATGATAAAATTTGAACAGATAGCCAGGCATGATAGCTCATGCCTATAATCCCAGCACTTTGGGAGATTGGGCAATATGGCAAGACCTCGTCTCTACAATGAATCAAAAAATTAGCTGGGTGTGATGGTGCAAGCCTGCAGTTCCAGCTACATGGGAGGCTGACGTGGAAGAATCACCTGAGCCTAGCAGGTCGAGGCTGCAGTGGCTGTGAGTATGCCACTGCACTCCAGCCTGGGTGACAGAGTGAGACTCCAACTCAAAAACAAACAAACAAAAAAAAACAAATGACGAGCTGCTTCTTATGAACTAAGAAAGTGGTTTCTTGAGATGGAATCTACTCCTGGTGAAGGTGTTATGAATATTGTTGAAATGACAACAAAGGATTTAAGATATTCTGTAAACTTAGTTGAAAAAGCAGTAACAGGTTTTGAGAGGATTGACTCTAATTTTGAAAGAAGTTTTATCTCTTCTTTCAGAATGTGATCCAAGAGTAGCACTTAATTTAGTAATAGCTGAATGTGCTAGAAGGAAAACTACTGGTTATCCACTTTGTGGAAATGCATTTTTTTCATTTTTAGTACTTGTTAAATTATTTGTACTTTAAATAATGTTTTATAATACCATTATGTATTCTCTAATATTTTACACTTTCATACTACAACTTACCAAAATTTTTACTAGCACAAATTCTGGAGTTATAAACATTAATTCATCTTTAAAAATTTTCTTTCAAGTAAGCAAATTTCTTCATATTCCTGGATAAGGAATAATTAATGTCTGATTAAGGTCACAAGTTAAGTAAAATGGAATCAAAGTCCTCTCCAGGCATTGGATCCCCAGTGTGTTACTACTCTAAGCATAATGAAATATTTACTGTGTGCCCAGGCAGGGCCGGGAGTAAAAGAGATATTTAAGAAAGATCCTTAGGATACATTTCTTATTTACAAAAAGCCTAAATTAAAAGGAAATTGAATTCATTTTGAGTTTTTGCATAGAACTGTTGTTTATTTGATCTACAGCAGACAAATCCCACAAACCAAACCACAAATCCAAAGGACCCCATAAGTAGCATTTCTTAAAATCCCAAGAAATGACTGGAATTTAAAACTACCCCTTTTACTTCTCCATCTGCTCCTTTTTCTTTTGCAGTTGAAGTGAGAGAAAAAAAATGTTCCTAGAGAAAGACACAGAGCTTACAGTCTTTCTTTAGAAGGTCGTCTACAACAATGTCACACTGCCTCTCTTCTTCCACAGTCTTTCATTGTCTCTTCCCTTCTTCCCCCAGTCCCCCTCACCCACCACAAACACACACAGGCCTCATTCATCAGGACTGTACGCTTACATGTCCTGTTCTCACATTAGCAAACCTTAATATGCAGTTGCTTCCCTCAGCAAAGTTCATTGGTAACATTCTGAAAGTAGTACTTTTTTCATCTCGCCCTCCATACCTCCTATCTAGTTTTCTGGGGAACGGTGGCATGAGTCATTTGGTGTCCACGTTTGTGTTCACAACAGACATGCTAGTATTTGTGGATTCTAAGAGAAATAACTAATAACACATTTCTGAAGGGGTCAAAATATGTTGTAAGAAATGTGTTCTTCAAGATAATTTGGAATGCTTTATTTCCATTTCTCATTTGTTATGTGTTTCTAACTTATTCCATATTATTTAAGATAGCATTCAAAATTGAACTCTACAATGAGTTTAAAGATGGCAAGTAAATAAAGACATTAGTGCAAAGAAAAACAGGAGCAGGGAAAAAGGTAAATTCAGAGGTGAGTTTGATACACAAAAGACACACTTGCCAGATAAGTGGGTCAGAGCTGGGCTCCCAATCGTCTAATGAATCCTGAAGAGTGGGATAAAAAGAGGGACAAGATCAGGCACAGAAGCCAAGATGTGTAAGTTGAAAACACAGAAGCTGCTCAGGAGAAGCGAAATCAGACTGCTAGTGCTGGGTGCAAACCAAAATTTCCTCATCAGTCCTCGTCAGGGAAAAATGCAAAGCAGTCCATGCTGTGATGCTCCTGCCCTTATGCTGCCCCTTGTTCTATATCACTGGCACATTTCCAAGTGGGTCTACTCAAAATAGTTCCATGGCAGTTCACAACATAGTTTTCTGGTAGTTTGTGCAAATTCAGATACATTTTAACATGTCTATTCAATTGCCTGGAGTGGCCAGGCATGGCAAGTGGAGACAGTCATTATGCAACTTAAGCAGGGCAGGAGGAGATGGTCACTCTTCAGCTCAAGCAGGGCAGGTGGAGACAGTCACTACTCAGGTCAAGCTAAATGCTATCTCGGTTTTTCTCCTATTTTAACAACTTGAAGATCTAGCAAGTAGGACTGTAGCTCCCACTTTCAAAACGTTGATCTAAAAGAACAGAACACTCATATACTTCAAAGAAAGTTCCTGTAATATTTGTGCTAAGAATATTTACACCCTGCTCCTGGTTAGGTACTGTGATAGGGTTTCAATATGCTCATTTAACAACACTCTAGGGAAGATATTACCCACGTCATTTTAGAGTCGAGGAAATGAAAGCACGGAGAATGTAAGTAACTTGTCCAAACTACAAAGGCAGTAAGTGGCTCTTGCTACACACTGCCATAGTTTGAATCATGCACAACTCTGCAACCGGGCGTAAGTCCTTATATTTCATACTTCCCAGAGACCACTCTGCTTGAAAGTGCTAGGACCCCAAAAAATAAATGACAGAGGGAAAAAGCCATCAAAACCACTACTTACGTCCGTATTATTTCCTTAAAGCTTTCTAGAATTAGAGAGAAGGCAATCTTGCTCTGAATAGCAGTAGTGCACTGTCAAGATCATTTGAAAATTAATAACCATTATTTGAGGATGAGAGTAAAACACCAGTTCAAAAATAGCTAGTCATACGGAATAAGGACCTGCTTGAAGCATGTGGTGTCTGTATCCACTGAATGTAGCTATACACAGATTCAGACTCTCATGATCTTATGAAAATGTGTTTTTTTCCTATCACATAAGTATACTGCTAAACAGCTATAGCATTGTATCTAGATCCAGCTTTCTGATTCTGTGCACATATTGCTAAATGTCAAATGGATTCATATTCATTTATATCCGAATGCTGCTTTGAGTGGAAAACTATAAATCATCCATTCAAAAATAAAAATAAAATAAATATGCAGCATTACTTAGCACCACAGATGAGCCTTATTTTCTTTATAGCTAAGTAGTGAAGAGAAAAAGCATCTTCAAACAGAAGCTCTGACTCTACAAACTTATAACTAAATGGCAAAACCCACAAGTTTCTCCAAATATTTGAGTTTTCCTCATAATCTGTTATTATTAAACCTTTATTACCACAGTCAAAATTTTTTTTTACTTGCATACAACAGTATCTATTTCATCTGATTCTTTTTTCCTCTGTCACCCAGGGTGGAGTACAGTAGCATGATCACAGCTCATCACAGCTTCAGCCTCCTGGACTCAGGTGATCCTTCTACCTCTGCCTCCTGAGTAGAGGGTAGGAACATGCCACCATACTGGACTAATTCCTTGATTTTTTTTTTTTGGTAGAGATCAGAATTTGCTATGTTGTCCGAGTTGGTCTCAAACTTCTAGGCTCAAGCAATCCACCTTCCTTGGCCTCCCAAAATGCTGGGATTACAGGTGTAAGTTATCCTGCCTAGCCAATGTCTTCTTTATCAGAACACGTAGTAGAAATCAACTTCTCTTGAAATATTTTATTATCTACACTTACCTTAGCTATTCTATATCAAATTGTTTTCATAAATGCCTCATAATTGGAGACATGGGGAAAAACGTTGAACGACGCTGATTAGATCTCTGTGGTTCCTCTTGCTGGTGTAATGACTGGTCACCTGTCACAGCTTGGTTAATGTCTTTCTCTTCTATTTATCAGCCATACTTTCCCTGGTTCTACTACCATTAACCTCTCAATGTTGGAGTCTGCCAAGACTCGGTCCAGCAACCTCTTTCTTCTCTATTTTCTCATCCTTTTCTTACCCCAACAAATCTAATCTCATAGCTGTAAATATCACCCATTTGCAAACAGCTCCTAGGCACCCATCCCTGACTGGGCCCCTCCCTGACCCAGGGATGATTACCTGTTAACTTCCTACTCAACATCTCCACTTGGCATCTAACAGGCACTTCCACTTTACACGTCCAATCTGGTGTCCTCAACTCCCTCCTAAGCCCATCCTTTCCAGAGGCTTTTCCATCTCACTTAGTGCCAATGATCACCATCCAGTTGCTCAGTCCAACTCACCTGGTCCTCTCAAGCCTCATCCCACCAAACACAAACAGTTCTTCCTGAGAATTAAACTCTGCATCTAACCTCTGCACACCACCTTCCCTGTGCTTTTCTAGGCACAGCAGTCTTACCACCACGCACATTGATTGTGTTACTCCCTCTGTTCAACCGTCTCCACCACCTTCGCTGAGATCACAGCCTCAACAGGCCCAATGGGACCCAACCCTGTTACTTCTCTGACTTCATTTCTCACCACTCTTCCATTGGCTCCTTCCATTCCTGTAGCTCTGGGCTCCTTGCTTCTAGTGGGATGTGCAGGGACACGTCCACTCTGCACTTACTGTTCCCCCTGCCCAGAAGTCTCTTCTCCAGGTCCACACATGACTCTCAGACATCTTCTCCTTGATAAGCCCTTCCTGGAGCCCTGATTCTAGACTGCTCTACTCCTCAACCACTCTCACCTCCACACCCACCACTGCATTACAGTATGCTATAAATTTGAATGAATTGTTTACTTCAGATTGTTGGTCTGTCTCCTCCATTAGTATATCAGACTCATGAAGACCTGTTTTCTCAACTGCTGTTTCTCCAGGGCATGGAATCATGATACTTGTATGGCAGTTCCCCAGTAAAGTCTGTTGAAAGGCTTTTGTTGACCATTGCCTTACTAGACTCTGGAGTGGCCATGCACTCTTTGCGCTATGGCCGTTGCCATGTTTCCTGGCTTTGATCCCTCCCCTACCTTGTGGAAGTGAATCTCCTCTTTCTCTCTCTCTTTAATTGCTTTCTAAATAAACTGTATTTTCTAATCTAAAAAAACAGGTTTTTGAATACTTCTCCCTTAAATGTCAACTTATCATGCAAGACATAAAGTTGCACACCTCCAAATTTCTTCTTCCTCTTTTATTCTATGGCTTGGCTAAGAGAGCCACAATCTGCCCCCTGTAAGCTAGAAATGTTAATCATTGACAGTATTAAACACTGGCAGTCCTCCTCTCTTTAAGTATGTGGATTCTGCCTCCCACCCACCTCTCTCTAAATCAACTCTCCCCTGCAACTTGGCTGCCACATCCTTAGTTCTGGCTCCCTGGATCCATGCTGCTCCAGAATGAAGTCCACAGCCCGCAACCTGACAAATAGACCCTCTTCCCCCTGACCCAAACTTACCTTTAAACTACATCCCCTCCAGCCCCCAGCCCTGCCCTCCAAACACCAGTTCTGTTTCACCAACTTGGCAGGCTTGGTGAGCTTCTACTACTTCTTGTAATATCCATTCTACTTTAGATATTCTCCTTGCTTTTCAGTGAACCATTCCTTAGTCACACCACAGGACCCATCTCAAATACTGCTTACTGTACAGTCATCCACACACAGCTACAGCTGAGAGTGCTTAGTGATCCAAGCAACTTATACTTTATTATTTAATTCTTAAACATTCCCACTAGAAAGATACTCATAATTTCCCCATTGTATACATAATAAAATGAGGCTAAAGGAAGGAAGTTAGGAAACTTACCATGGGTAGCCAAAGTTAATAAGCAGAGGAACTAGGATTTGGTCCTAGGGTTACCAAATTCCAAAGCCTAAGTGACAAAACTCTAAATGAACAGCTGAACTAACTTCAAGTGAATTTTTCAAATGCATTCACTGAGTTTAGGTCTTTTAGAAACCATGAACTTTATTGCTGTGATATAAGAACAATAAACCATAAACTCTAAGAATGAGGTGCTTTACCTACCTAGGCAATACATCAAGGATTCATTACCAAATACTATTTTAGTTGTAAAAAACCATGTACCTTATGTGGGCATAATTGTGTGATAAGAAAAAGTAACCATAATGTCATTTTTGCTAATTTATAGCAAACACAGAGTCACAGGCAAGGTAGAGGGCTAGAGCCTTGTCTTTGCATGCCACAGGCCCACATGAAGACCACTGGTGTATCCAACATGACTGGAATGTTACATCACTGCTGTCTTTCTACCATCATTATAATCCTCCAAGCTTTGCCCTTCCTGCTGGAGCTTCATTTCTCTGATTGTTTCATTATGAGTCACTTTGCTGGTTTGCACATAGCGCCCCACCCAGAGGTGACTTTGATGGAACTGCTGATGCCAGCCCCAGCAGGTCTCCATAGAAATGGCCCCAGGGTTGTCTCAAACGTGGCTCTGTCTGAGTTGTCATGGTAAACACCAGGCAGATTGCTATATTCAGTCCTCTGCCAGGGTCGTCATGGCAACTGCAAAGGATGGCTCCTTAGAAGGACCTCACAAGGGCACGTTTCCATGGTGACCCTATCCTACATTTCTAGGCAACTTCCCTTCAGTTCTTCTGTGACCAATCATGGCAGGTTCATTTTTAGAGTAACTCTGGGAAGCTTCTCCCAAACATACCATCAAACATATGAAGATTTTAAAGTGAGAAGAATTGAAAACAAATCAACTGCTTAAAAATACAAACAGTGCCACTCACAAATCATTAAATAAGTTCGTATAAACTTCAGAAAGGATTTGTTTTGTTGAGTAATAAACACACACACACACACACACACACACACACACAAACCCCTGCAATATCTTGGTTAAATGTGTCTACCAAATCTTAATTCATAAAATAGGTGATATTTAGTTTTGACAATCTTTCCATTAAGTATTTTACAGACTATGAAGCAGATAATTATTTCAAGTATTTCCAATCTTACAATAGAGCTGCTATTTGTAGATTTTATGCATTTTTCAGTGGATAAGACACACAAAAATAAAATAAAACATACAGATTAATCACCAGGTTATCAATAACATTTTTATAGAGAGAAAGACAAAATATTTGTAAGTTAAAAGAAAAAAAAAAGTTCTTTTCTTTTAGTTGAGTAGGGAAATTCTGCCATATTTGATCCCAAGCTACTTTTTTTCCTTGTGCTTTTTGTGGTTGGAACAATCCCAACTAATCTTTCTTTCATTTCAAAGCATGAATATAGGCCATTCTGAACACATGCTTGGTTTTTAAGCTACGTTATTATTCGCCTAAAACTTTAAGCTACTCTACTTTTTCTAGTATTTAGGCAAGAGAAAATTTTTTCTACCCATTTATTTCATCATCTTTAAAATTATTTAACAAATAAAAAGCAAATTTTAAAGTTCAAAATATACAATTACAAGTTCTGGCCATGTGTCTACTTTAGAATACTTCAGCAAAAATTTTAAAAATGAAAAGAGATACATTTATAAAGGTTGAGCAAAATGTTGAGAATTAATGAAGCCCAAAGATAGATAAGAAAGCTTATCATACTATTAGATCTTGTTTTTTTAAAAAAAATGCCCATAATAAAGTATCTTAATAAAGGAAAAAAACTTGGGAAAAAAAATAGATAATGCCTTTGTAAAGACTGTCATGATAATGAGAAAAAACTATAGGAACATTAACTTATTTTGTATAAATATTTTATAAAACTAGCAAAAAGTAGATTAATTTCCTGAATACTTACTAACCTAGAACATGCTAAGTACATTTTATCCCTTCTTCTAAGTCAATAACTTCTTTCAAAACATTAACTTTATACTTTCCCTACAGTAGAGGTAATGAAAGTCAGAAAGCAGAGAAGCATCAATGTTAAGCTTGCAAACTTCATGGTACTCACTGTGATATAGATTTTTGGAACAAATTTCACTATCACGTGCTGAAAACTTGGATACAATCCTGTAATAAAGCTCTACGTTGCTGTTAAAAATTTTAGACAATGAACCCTACATGATACATTAAGAAACGTAAGAACTTACCAGATCAGTATCTGCCTTTTTATAGGTCAAAGCTTCAACTTTGGAATCCAGTTCTGCCTGTATTTGGTCTCTTCTTTTCATAACTCCCTTCATATTAAAACATATTAAGGATAAAATAGGTGATATTTAGTTTTGATAATCTTTCCATTAAAAAAATACATTTAAGAATATAAATAGCATCTCTTCTCCAAGTCATCAGTCATTTGGGGATATAATACATTTTTAAAAGCTGGTATTGGTTTTTTCTTTTTTTAATCTCTAAAAGCTAAATTGAAAGCAAGTATTTAAGAAGATTTTTTTCATAAATCTTTGATTAGTTTTCCCAATGCACATTTTACCCATTTAAGTATTATATATATGTACAACATTTGATGGCGCACCCTAGGCATACAATTCTTCAAAAAGAACAAATAGCAAAACAAATAATAAAACAACAACAACAAAAATCAGTGGAAACACCAGAAATATACACTATGGCATAAACTGGTTGTAGCTAGGAGTCACATGAACCACTCACCTTGAAAAATCTACAGTCAGAGGCAGCTCTCTTATCTGACTCCAAAGGGACAGTTAATCAAACAGGCAACTGCAGTGGGAAATCAGAAAACTGAAGTGTGCATTCACGCCTTCAGCATTCTATTTTAGCTCAAAATGCATAAATATTCATCAATTAACCAAGTTTTTGATGAGAAATCATGGCCTCCTCTTTAACTTAGAGTTCATCTTGTTTTCTTGAATAACCATAATTTCATGCTTCAGTGTTTTTAAACTTAAAACACCCTTGTGAAGCAATCTGAGGGCAGAATTCATCTACATCTTTAATAATTTTTGCTGATTTTTTTTAATAATGTCTTTCCGTTGGTGATTCATTTTTCTACCAAGATATTCAATTCTGACTTTGTAGACACAAGGACTCTTTATTTGTACTCCTCTTTCTCTGGTTTTCACAACATTAATTAAATAACAAAATTCTAATAATAATCACAAGTGGTCTAAACAAGTTAAAGAAAAAAAACACTGACTCTAGGTCAGTCAACCAGTGAGAAGGAAGTACAGGACATATAAGAGAAGAGCCTTAACAAGGCACAGCTCTTCTGCATGCTTTAAGAAGGGAACCTAGACATAAATCAGTTACATGGAATCAGACAAGATGGCACTAAACTGTTTGTATGACAGCTGAAAAGCATGAAAGATAAAAAGTATCCTGAGATCGGCCTAATTCAGTTTTGCACCTGGTGAGATCACTCTTAAGATATTCACAAAGAATTAACATGTCTCCTATTTGCTAAGAAATCAATAGCAAATTCAACTAATTATCACAAATTCTTTTATATTTACGTCAATGTTTAATGGTCATTATTGTCAACAAACTCCTTTTTTCCTCCAATTCAAATGCCTCATCCCATAATTTAGTTCTATTTATTTCATGACTATTTCCATAAAGATGAAGTACTGTGCCTCATATGCATAAATATATTTTAAGTAAAAGTTTGCTTTGGAAGATAACGAGTGAAAATTACACAAATTTAATCATTTTTGCCAAAGGATTATTTTTCATTATTTTGGCTCAGATAGAAGAAAACATTCCAATATAAAACAGAATGAGAACTGCAGTATAAATACTGCTGATTATACTCTAGAAGTCTACAAAATAATTCGATCAAATGAGAACTCATACAATAATTATTTCTGGTTGCTATTATAATTTTTCCATATTTTAAGTAGCACAAGATATCAGTTAAATAATTTCTATCTTGATAAATTATAGGGAAAAACACTATCCACTTAGGGGGAAAGAATATACAAATCAGATCTTCTTGAAGATTCATGCAAAGGGAATGATCAATAATAAAGTAAAACCACAGGATGACACCAAGAACATTGTCAGAGAGAAGCAGGGAACTCCTCAGCAAAGAAACCCTGGGATCTTGGGGATGTAAGAGGGTTTGTTGCCATGAGGAAACCAGTAAAGTCGAATAACAGCAGAAGCCTGAAATATTTAATGACTCTGTCAAAGGAGACCTCAACATGACCAACAAGACACAGGAAGATCTGATGCTGAAGACTAAGGGAGCTTTTCTTACCAAAATGAGGCAAAGTTAAGAAAAAAAAAAAAAAAGGAATCACTAGAAATCAAGGGTACATTACAACAGAAACCAGACATGGCTCTGATTATAAACCACAGAAGAAATGGGCTATGTTTGGATGCACGCTGACACCTTCCCCTCTGCTACCCCCAAAGGCCAGACGCCCAAGGGTGCCAAGTACCACAGACTCAGGATCACAGTGACTGAGAAACATGACTCTGTAGACAGCATTGCTAAATCCCAAGTAGCTGGAAACCTTAAATTGAACTGAGAAAGAAAAAAACAAAACTTTGATATGAGAGGAATGAAAGCCCTTTCAATAGTGAAAGAAAAACATTTCAACTTGAAAGATTTCTCTCAAAAGCAATCACAAGGCAGAACACACATCAAGATCTTATTCAAGTACTTTCTGCATAATGGTACTAAATTTATTGCTAAACCAAATGTACCTAGTAGTGGGAAAGCAGTTCTTTCATGAAAAGAAATCTCTAAAGCACTACAAATTTTTCAAAGTAAAATTTCAAAAAGGTTGGAAAAACGATTCATATTCCCTGAGTAAATCTTTATGGAGGATGTTTCAAGTATATGTATACTTGTAAAAACTGTGGGAGTTGTTATTGAGTATTGAGTATCAATGCATTCTTCCCTGCATCTATTCATGCACACAGTGAACACATATTTACAGTGCATCTACATGCAAGACATCCTGCAGGATAAAAAGATAGTGGTGAGAAAAAGAAAAAGAACAACAACAACAAAAAAAACAAAAAGAAAAGAAATAAAAATGACCTTTCTAGGGCTTATAGTCAGGTAAGGGACTGAGGCAGAATTGGAGTGAGGTGTTCTTACCATCAGCATCTCACTGTACAGCACATACTCGTGCACGACAGGAAGCAGGGCCTCCGAGAGTCCAGACATCCGCTTCTCCGTGGCCTTACAGCACTTGTCAATGCAGCTGGCAACACCTTTCAGAGCATCGGCCAGATCCTCTTCGGACGCCGACCACAGAATGTGAATTGGGCCATATTCTTTCATTTCATCAAAATATTCTTTAAGAAATAACTTAATAAGTTCACCAACACATAAAATTTTTCAAAATACCTATATCCTGGATTGTAAGAGTGGCTATTATTTCTTTCATTATGTACATGTTCTTATACACAGACATAAGAAAATGGATTATCATCCTTCACTGAATTGACAGGCCATCCCAGGTTAGTCTTTCAATGACAACTGTCAAAGTGTAATCAATAATTGCATGCCTTTTCATTGTTAAAAATGTGCTGGCTTGAAGAATAAATTATATGACCACCGTATCTGTTATGGACTTCTATCTACCACATATCTACCGCTGAGTGTCTATCAGACAACATACCCTAAACAACAGTTATCTTCTTTCTCTCCTTCTTCTAACTTATCTTACTTAATGATAGTCACTATCCAGAGATCTAAGCAAAAAACCTGGGAGGTTATTCTAGATCAATAGCCAATTCCAATATACCTAGATATCTCTCTCTTCTCCCTTTCACCACCTCTCTCTCTCTATCATCTATCTATCTCTACCTACCTACCATATCTCTCTCCATCCCTTTCTCTCTATCTCTACCTACCATCCCTATCTCTACCTATCTGTCTCTCTAACATCTATCTCTACCTACCATCTCTCTCTCTCTCTACCTATCTACCATCTATCTATCTACCTACTAACTTATCTACCAACTATTTACCTATCTACCTGCCTGCCTGCCTACCTACCTACCATCTACCTACCTACCTACCTACTTACCTATCTACCATCTATCTATCTTTACCTAACTACTGTCTTATCTACCTACCTACCTATCTACCATCTCTCTCTCTCTCTCTACCTACTTACGATCTATCTACCTACTATCTCTATTTGTCTACCATTTATCTATCTACTTACCTATCATCTATCTATCCATCGATCTATCTGCCTACTACCTACCATCTATCTACCTATCTACCATCTATCTATCTTTACCTATCTACTATCTATCTGTCTATCTATCTACCTACCATCAATCTACCTATCTACTATCTACCTATCTCTACCTATCTACAATCTATCTACTTACCTATCTATCATCTATCTACCTATCTTCTATCTATCTATCTATCTATCTATCTATCTATCTATCTATCTATCTGCCTGTCTATTGATCTATCTCTCTCCCTACCTGCCTACCTAATCTGTCTACTTACCTATTTACCTACCTACCTACCTACTTACCTACCTACTCACCCATTTACCCATCCTCACTCCCAGCACCACCAGCCATCTCCAGCCTGCACTCCTCAGGGGACTCCTGACCATTCTCCCTCTTCCCACTTTGGTCCAAGTATATAAACCCTGAAGCTTCTTGGCTAAATCAAATGTCCTTTAATGGTCAGTTCTCACCACCTGCCTCTTCAGGCCCAACTCTTGTGATTCTCTGACAAATATATTTTGACACAAGTCAAAAAATTTGTTCATTCACAAAGATCACATGGTTTTTCCTAACTCAAACATCTACACATATTCCTTTGCTTTGTTCTCCACCATTTCCAGAAGTTGACAAACTACCTCTGATTCCTTAAGTTCTAGTTAAAATATCTCCCCTGATTCTGTTCCAAAGGATTCTCAGTCCCTTTTGTCTTCAATGAGTCCATCATAATTTTATACTCTATTAAAGCACTATCCCACTCAATTATAAGTGCTTGGTAACTTACATACTACCAGGTCACATACTCTTAAAACAGGGGATAGGACTTAATATTTTTGTATATCAAAGCCTAATATGTAATGTGTTTCAATAAATATTTTCATTCAATGAAAGAATGAATGAATAAACAATATCCAATAACAGATAATAATAATGTATAAAGACTATCCAATGCCTGATAAGCCAAGTATTTAAAAAAATAAACTTCATTTTAAAATATCAATATTTTTACATTTTTATTTTTATACTATCAATTTTCAAATGACATAGCTATTTTATGGTGGAGAAGTTATAAGCAGTGAGCATTTTTTGTCCAATATACATATAAATACAATGAAATTCACTATATTTAACATTTTACTACTTATTAGGATTTTCTGAAATCTACCATATATTGTTCTACACTAAAACACTAAAATTTCAAAAGTTTGATCAAATAAACTGAAAAAGTTAAAAGAACTTAAAAACAATGGAAATATTAGTTGTCACTTAATGAGGGTATTAGGTTTAATAACCCCTGGAGTCCTTCCAAACTCCACTCTCCTGAGGGTAGGCCTATTCGTTGTCTTATATAATGACCGTGTTAAACTAATATTTCTAGAAAAGAAAATTGTCCATGTTACTTATTGTCTCATTTGTGTATATGTCAATTTGTGCCAATAAACTGGAATAGTATTTATTTTTATATACAGAGTTCCCCTAAAATTCTAAACTGTGCTTAAACAGCTCTCAAATCACATCTGTATGCAAACTTCTAATAAGTTGCACTGTAATTTGTATATTTTCCAACCATATTGTAAGCCCAAGGACAGGTGCCACCTAATTACTCCTTTAATCTCCAGCACAGAGAAGTGGTACAACATATGACTAATAAAATCCTGCTGAATAAACTGGGAAGCACAAAATAAAACAAAACCAAAAGGGAGAAAATTAAGTAAAAAAAAAAAAGTAGAAAGAAAAGAGAAACTACTAGTTATGATCACCAAATTTTTCATGATCTGAATATTAATTAATCACCCTATATAGCTTAGATTCCCAAAGTAACAAAAGAAAACATCCCATTATTTTGAGTGTAGTCTTGACAAGTGGTCTCTCATTGTTAAGACCAGGAAGATATTCAAGTTGGCCCAGTGCCTTCACCCCCTGAAAATGAGAGCTCAAGTTATATAGTCTATCAGAGAACCTTTAACTATTCCCTTGCACCAGTAAATGTACAGCATGTTGACAGCCTATAAACTTGCCAAGTGCCATGTTCCCAGAGGCTGCTTTGAATTGCTATACCACCTCACTATGCACTCAGAATCTACCTAGGAGAATTGCAGTCACAGAGATGCATTAAAATAATTAACTTCTTGAAATTTACAAGAAAATACAAATGGTAAATACAGGGCACACCAAGGAGGTATAAAGCAAATAGTTAAGATGTATTCAGTCACCAAAATGTCTCATTGATTGTCTGCATATGAGAAAGTGGACAGGCACAAGGGCATCCAGCTAGAATTTCTTTTCCTGTCTCTTTTAATAACTAATCCATTCTCAAGAAAGCAAATTTTCCTACCACCATTCCAAATCTTATGTTCATTCATTTATTTTTTAATCATTGAACACATTTTAATGAATATTTACTATGTTTAAGCACTATCTAGATACAAGAAATAACTTTTCCCAGCATACACTGCAGGGCCTTATGGATTATTGGGAGACGCAGATACTTAACAAATAAGCCATCCACATAGTGAAGTTTTTAAGTAACTCTTTATCTTTAAAACCAACTTATGTTAGAAAATCATTTGCTGCCTCACTCATCTATTTTTAAAGTAGGCAAATGCAACCAGAAAATTAGAAAAAAAATCATGGAATTAGAAAAAAATCATCACACAGTCAACTTATAAACTAAAAGTAGAAAACAGGAACATTACATGGTGGTAGAAAATAGGAAAACAGGTCAATTTGCCAGTGCCAATATATTGATCTCTCTGACATAAGGTTTAATACAGAGCATTTGTTTCCCCTTACCCCAAAAAAATAATTACTAGAAAATGTGGAAAACTTATGCCCTGAAACATAATGTGTCTGATTTTAAGTGCCATATTGAATACCAACTTCCTACAGCCACATCCAAAATCTTAAGCTCAGGGCTTACTTTACCACTGCCATCTGCAAATGAGAAGTAGAACAATTACTGATTGATGAGAGCTACATGGGGACTTGCCATGGCAATTCTTGAAGTCCCCTGGAAAGGAGAAATGTTCACAGCACACCTGGGCATGAGTCACTCTCTGAAGGTAAAATCCCAGCCGAATGTTGTTCCCCAGTACCGGCACACTTGAGGACCCAGCAGAGACCAAACAACTGTGAAAGCACATTTTAGGGATTCTACGTACCCCTTTCTTCCTTGTAAATTCTCTGAGATATTTTATCTATCAAGTTTATTTTCTGGCTAAATATTTCGATAAAGTCATTCATCTCCACGAACTCCTCTGGGCGATTTTTAACTCCTCTCATGGAGGATGCCACTGCTCTGACTGTCTGGCCCATCCTGCTCAGCAGTCCAGGCCCTTGCTTCTTATGAGAAGAGAGTTCCTAGACACACAAAAAAATAAGACATGTGTGGTGAAACAAGTAACAATATCCCAAGACTCAATTTTAAAAACCTAATTCAGGGAGTAAAGTGAAGATTAAACTGTCTCATGTACACCTTTCCTTTGAATGTTATTTTGAAGCAGGTAAGTTTTATCAAGGTACAATTTCTCCTCTAAGTTTCAGTCTCCTTGACAATATTCCCTTTCAAAGTACTCATGTAGAACAGGTAAACAGTCCATCCTCAAAGCATAAATCTTTAAAAGAGTAGGGTTTAACCAAGAGAACAGTGCTTCAGGGGATACCAGAAGAATAAGAGAATGATAGCATATGCCACGCATATTTTATAACTGGAATTTAATGGAAAAGGGGTTAAGAGAAGATTTCTCAGGGCCTAAGTTACTCCCTGAAAAAGAAAATTGGAAAGCTTCATGAATTCTGTAAGTATAACAGTAGCTAACATTTACTAAGTGCATATTATGTTTTAGGTACTATATTCACATTTTTGTATACATAGCTTACAATAAATGTATAAGGTAGGTATTATTGTTTCCATTTTATAGAAGAAAATCGAGGCACAGGAAGGTTAAGTAACTTGCTCAAGATTCCAGAGGAATCAAGTGGTAGAACAAGAATCAGAATCCCAGAAGTCTCATCCCAGAGGCTTCATTGTCAAGCACTAATAGGCTCTGCCTCCTTAAAGTCATTAGATAGTGTGTAAATAGACACTACCTGACCACAGCTCTTCAGCTAACTGCTGTGGGTAAATTGTGACGACCTCCACTGGCTGGCTGGCCGTAGAGAAAGATTTCTAATAAGGTGTGTAGTCAGTTATTTTATACTTAACCTAGGACGGATGGCTACAGATTTGCAAAACAGACAGAAGAAATGCTATAAAAGGATACACTACACACAAAAGCATCCCTGCAGAAGTAGGCACACTTTACAAGAACAGCAAGAACAAGGACAGGGGATTCTGGTGATGGATGTAGCACCTGTTGAAACACAAGTCTGGGATCAAATAAAGCGTCTGATCAGATAAAATACTGCTGACTACCTAATCTATAGATAAGAATATCATTATGTATTATATACTCAAATATGAAATAACATATTCTCTCTCTTTCCCCAGGTGCTTTTGCCTGCAGGTCTTACAGAAAATCTATACAAAGAACACTTGTTTATTTCCTAGTCAGTGTGATTTTGGGTACAAATAATAACAGATCCCATCCTTGACCAGGCAATGTGTCCACCCAAGAGTGTTACAGCGTCTTTTGATAGAGTACACATTATCAGAGACAGCACAAGTCAAACTGGCAAGCTGTAACTGCACCTGCGGACTGCAGAAAATAGTTCTAATAGCTTTCAGGTTCTGGAGAGAGACCACATATCTACTTCACATTAGTCACAAGGGGCTACCAGAGAGTAGGATCATCTGTCTAGGTTGAGATGAACCACTTTTAGCTTCTACCACTTTGGCAACAACTGAGCAAGAGAAAATTCAACATTGCTCTGTAATCATTGAATATTGCCCCTTTGTCCTATCTGGTATCTTTCTGTCTGGGCTATAGCTTCATAGAATAAGAGGAAAAGGAAGTAGAGTATATAAGGTTTCTGAATTAGTTACCCACTTAGGTAACTGAAGGAAAAGTAAGGAGATGACATTATTCATCCATCCATCCATCCATCCATCCATCCATCCATCCATTTAATAAATACTTTTATTCTAACTTAAAAAGCCCTGACCCATTATTATTCAAAATACAGCTGACCATTTAACAGCATGAATTTAAATTGTACAGGTTCACGTGTACATGGATATATTCCAATAAAGACATTAGAAAATGTGTTGGATGCTCGTAACAATTTGAAAAAACTTGCAGATAAAATACATAGCCTAGAAATATGGAAAAAAGTAGAGAAAAGAGTATATCATGAATGCACAAAATATATGTAGACACTGTTCCACCGTTTACTGCCATAAAATACACCCAAATCTATTATAAGTTAAAATTTACCAAAACATATGTGTATACTTACAGACTGTACACAGCCATTTCCAGATGAGAGAAATGTAAACAAAAATAAAGATGCAGTGCTACATCATAACTGCACAAAAATTAACTGCAGTGTACACTGTGCTACAGTCATATCTTGTGACAACCTCCCGGTGCTGCTGTGGTGAGCTCACACAAGTGTGGTGAGTATTCATGAACACATTGTGTAGCATTCCTCATCTTGGCGTGAGCAGTTCATCTCTCCAGGAAGTTGAGTATCACAGGGGCATGCGATCTCTTGGGGTTTGCATGCCTTTTGCATCATGTGTAGTCCAATACTGTAAACCTTGGATAACACCATGGGCCCCATACACAGCACCACCAGTAATGTTGGAGTGCTTCCACTCAGCAGAGAGAAGCCAGGACATGACATGGAAAGGCTGAGCTGCGGAACACTGCGGGTGGAGGTCTGCACCACACTGCCCCGTGTTTCCCACAGACGATTCATCTTGCAAGCAGACAACAACATGAACTTACAGTGCCAGGCAAGTCAAGCACTCTTTTCTCATGATTTTCTCATACCACAGTTCTTTCTCCACCTTTGTAGATTGCAGTACCTGATACACATAGTTTATAAGACATGTATTGAGCAGCTGTTTATGCTATGTTAACTGTAAGGCTTCCAGTCAACAGTAGTTGATTAACAGTTAAGTTTTGGGGCAATTAAATGTTACTTGTGGATTTTCAACTGCACTTGGGGTTGGCTCCTGCAACCCCTGTGCCATTAAAGGATCACCTGCAATGCCAATAAAATAACTATATTTATATCTGCTCAATAGTGATTATATATGCAAGGTGCACCCTGACATAAAAAAACAAAACAAACAAACAAACAAACAAAAACCCCCAAAACTTCAGGCACCAGAAAAATAAGAGCACATGTGTGTGAGGAAGACAGGAGATAACATGTGAATGTAGATG
>NW_007249965.1:732352-764992 GCF_000164805.1 Carlito syrichta | reverse complement strand
CAGGTAAGTTTTATCAAGGTACAATTTCTCCTCTAAGTTTCAGTCTCCTTGACAATATTCCCTTTCAAAGTACTCATGTAGAACAGGTAAACAGTCCATCCTCAAAGCATAAATCTTTAAAAGAGTAGGGTTTAACCAAGAGAACAGTGCTTCAGGGGATACCAGAAGAATAAGAGAATGATAGCATATGCCACGCATATTTTATAACTGGAATTTAATGGAAAAGGGGTTAAGAGAAGATTTCTCAGGGCCTAAGTTACTCCCTGAAAAAGAAAATTGGAAAGCTTCATGAATTCTGTAAGTATAACAGTAGCTAACATTTACTAAGTGCATATTATGTTTTAGGTACTATATTCACATTTTTGTATACATAGCTTACAATAAATGTATAAGGTAGGTATCATTGTTTCCATTTTATAGAAGAAAATCGAGGCACAGGAAGGTTAAGTAACTTGCTCAAGATTCCAGAGGAATCAAGTGGTAGAACAAGAATCAGAAGTAGGCACACTTTACAAGAACAGCAAGAACAAGGACAGGGGATTCTGGTGATGGATGTAGCACCTGTTGAAACACAAGTCTGGGATCAAATAAAGCGTCTGATCAGATAAAATACTGCTGACTACCTAATCTATAGATAAGAATATCATTATGTATTATATACTCAAATATGAAATAACATATTCTCTCTCTTTCCCCAGGTGCTTTTGCCTGCAGGTCTTACAGAAAATCTATACAAAGAACACTTGTTTATTTCCTAGTCAGTGTGATTTTGGGTACAAATAATAACAGATCCCATCCTTGACCAGGCAATGTGTCCACCCAAGAGTGTTACAGCGTCTTTTGATAGAGTACACATTATCAGAGACAGCACAAGTCAAACTGGCAAGCTGTAACTGCACCTGCGGACTGCAGAAAATAGTTCTAATAGCTTTCAGGTTCTGGAGAGAGACCACATATCTACTTCACATTAGTCACAAGGGGCTACCAGAGAGTAGGATCATCTGTCTAGGTTGAGATGAACCACTTTTAGCTTCTACCACTTTGGCAACAACTGAGCAAGAGAAAATTCAACATTGCTCTGTAATCATTGAATATTGCCCCTTTGTCCTATCTGGTATCTTTCTGTCTGGGCTATAGCTTCATAGAATAAGAGGAAAAGGAAGTAGAGTATATAAGGTTTCTGAATTAGTTACCCACTTAGGTAACTGAAGGAAAAGTAAGGAGATGACATTATTCATCCATCCATCCATCCATCCATCCATCCATCCATCCATCCATCCATCCATCCAACTATTTAATAAATACTTTTATTCTAACTTAAAAAGCCCTGACCCATTATTATTCAAAATACAGCTGACCATTTAACAGCATGAATTTAAATTGTACAGGTTCACGTGTACATGGATATATTCCAATAAAGACATTAGAAAATGTGTTGGATGCTCGTAACAATTTGAAAAAACTTGCAGATAAAATACATAGCCTAGAAATATGGAAAAAAGTAGAGAAAAGAGTATATCATGAATGCACAAAATATATGTAGACACTGTTCCACCGTTTACTGCCATAAAATACACCCAAATCTATTATAAGTTAAAATTTACCAAAACATATGTGTATACTTACAGACTGTACACAGCCATTTCCAGATGAGAGAAATGTAAACAAAAATAAAGATGCAGTGCTACATCATAACTGCACAAAAATTAACTGCAGTGTACACTGTGCTACAGTCATATCTTGTGACAACCTCCCGGTGCTGCTGTGGTGAGCTCACACAAGTGTGGTGAGTATTCATGAACACATTGTGTAGCATTCCTCATCTTGGCGTGAGCAGTTCATCTCTCCAGGAAGTTGAGTATCACAGGGGCATGCGATCTCTTGGGGTTTGCATGCCTTTTGCATCATGTGTAGTCCAATACTGTAAACCTTGGATAACACCATGGGCCCCATACACAGCACCACCAGTAATGTTGGAGTGCTTCCACTCAGCAGAGAGAAGCCAGGACATGACATGGAAAGGCTGAGCTGCGGAACACTGCGGGTGGAGGTCTGCACCACACTGCCCCGTGTTTCCCACAGACGATTCATCTTGCAAGCAGACAACAACATGAACTTACAGTGCCAGGCAAGTCAAGCACTCTTTTCTCATGATTTTCTCATACCACAGTTCTTTCTCCACCTTTGTAGATTGCAGTACCTGATACACATAGTTTATAAGACATGTATTGAGCAGCTGTTTATGCTATGTTAACTGTAAGGCTTCCAGTCAACAGTAGTTGATTAACAGTTAAGTTTTGGGGCAATTAAATGTTACTTGTGGATTTTCAACTGCACTTGGGGTTGGCTCCTGCAACCCCTGTGCCATTAAAGGATCACCTGCAATGCCAATAAAATAACTATATTTATATCTGCTCAATAGTGATTATATATGCAAGGTGCACCCTGACATAAAAAAACAAAACAAACAAACAAACAAACAAAAACCCCCAAAACTTCAGGCACCAGAAAAATAAGAGCACATGTGTGTGAGGAAGACAGGAGATAACATGTGAATGTAGATGTGGCCCAGGGTTATGCCTGAGGACATTTCTCCAGTGTTTTTAAAAAACTCCACCTCAATTCTGGCGATTTATAAAGGGAAGCAGGTGGAAACATGCACTCCATGATACACATAGACACCGAGGGATTATACGAGTACAAATGAAAGGTATTTACCCAAGCTTGTGCAGTGAGAAAAACTTTGAAATCTTCATTAAATGTTAAAGTTGGATGATCAGCAATTCTGTTCAAAAACTTATGTAACGCCTTCCTGCGTGTCTCAATGAAGCCATCACTAAAGCGCTCTACCATGCCTTTCACTATGAACTTTTCTGGCAATGGCTGAGGAAAAAAAAAGATATCTAAGCACTATGTGGCAACGGTTTCTAAGGAATTCTACACTTTTCCTTTTTGGAAGACTAGTTAAATATTTGATAATTTCTTATAAATAGAGTTTTTAAAAATTCACAATGCTAGAATAATAATGTAAAAACATATTACAAAAGTTTAAAGAACAAATCTGCATATTGATTGAAACATTTGGAAATAAATGTTTCTAAGATAAGTGAATTATACTGAATTTAAAGATCTACAATCAGATTTTGGGCATTCGAAAAGACTCATAAGAAATACAATAGCTATTCTAAGAAAAAAAAAAATCACAAACTTACTGGGATAATCAGAGTTGGGTGAGCTTCTTCTAGTCTTCCCTTCAACCAAAGGAAATCTTGATAACGTCTCCTAACTTCAAATTCACTGGAGTCAAATTCCCCACGAGATGTCTGAAAAAAGTAGGAGAAAATAACAGCACATGCAATATAAGATGGGAGATATTTGCCTACTGTTATTTCAGACACTGTGAAGTAAATGGGTCTCTAAGAAAAATTAACAGATCCTAATTATTCACTGTTTGTCAGCCTGTATTTTTTTTCCATCTATTCATGCAACAGATGAAACAAAGCAAACTTTCCGGTATTTCCAGAAAGAAAGCAAGTATCATGCTTAAATTTAAAATCCAAACTGAAAAATCTGTCTTACAACAACCATCTGCCTTCCACAAGATTTTAACTACTATTATCTTTGGCATGACTTTCTCGCTAACAAGAAAGTGTGTTCTGAATTTAGGTTTAAAATATATTTCTTTTCTCAAGATGATTAGAATTCAGAATTTGAGGAAACTCCTATTTTTGCAACTTGGAAAATAACCTGAGTATAACTGAGAAAAATGTTTTCTTGGAATTTGCTCAAATGAATGGCTGTGCTAAAATTTGCTTTTGGCATATGAAAATTCTAACATTTTACAAAATGCTTTTACCACTGTTTTAAAAGATGTAATTAATAGACGTTTGATGTGAAAAGCAAATCTTCCTTGTCATTTCTCAAGGAATTTTATTTTGGGTTATATGCCCAAACTTCCAGAAATTAACCAACTATATTAAAATATCTGTTCTCAACAAACCAAAAACTGATGCCAACACATGAAAGAGGATCATGGGTATAGTACCAAACTCACTGCTACTGCCTGAATCACAACCAAAACCAAAAATACAGGTCATCTCATGCATATGTGCCTCTGTAAGAAAAGTCACTAACATACTAATGACTTATTTACTGAATTTTTGCAATATTAAAAATTATACGCAATAATATTTAGATTGAGATTTTCCTGGAGGAGTAAAGATGAAATAACGTTGCATATAAAATTCACATTCACCGAAATATCAATCACCCACACAGATGAATATTATTGTAAAATTAAACAGTTCAAGTCATAAGATGCCATCTTAATTGTCATAAAATAAGGTTTGTGAAAGCTATACTTTCTGAAGTTATTCTCTGAAAATGAATGTTTAGAATATCATACACTTTATCTTTGTAGTGGGGAAATGAGAAGCAAATGAAAATGCAGATGTCAAGAAATGGAATGTTCACAAAACACTAAGAAATCTTGACCATTATGCAAAATGGCATAAGATATGGAAACAAGAAAAGTAGGAAAACTAAATCCAGCACCAACACAGCCTAACAAGATATACACTGGTTGGTATGTAGACATATATATGCAAATACACACACACATACACACAAAACATGGTTTACAATCACTCCTTAAAAAACACTCACTGAGCAACTCCTTGTACCAGGTACACAGGTACAGGCTCCCTACCAATTTCCAAGAAAATAAATTGGCATCACTAACAAAAGCACCAAAAAATGGACAGTTAAAATAGGATTGAGCTGTATATGTCTTCAAGAATATCTAACACTTTAAGTAAACATAAAACTATCTGATACAAATTCTAGCAAGAAGAAGATATAAAATCAAGTCAAATAATTGGCTCATTCTGCCTTATCAGCTGCCAATGACTTAAACAAATTCTCCAACACAGTGCACTAGAGGAAGAAAACAGAGGGGAAGTGTAAGGTCCAGAGAGAGTATGTCACTTCTTCCTACTGTAAGACTTCATTGCTCCTGAAGGATCATGAGGTTTATACATGGAGAAACACAACAAGGAAACCAGCCATCATCAGCCGGGTTCAGATCAGGACCAATTTCCCTAAAGTGCAAATCAGAATCATCACTCCCTCTACAGTGGTCAAATGTGGTCATTAGAAGACAGATAAAAGCCTCCAAACTATAGGAACAAGTGAATTTGATGACATATCTCCAATTTCAAAATACCATGTGTCCTAAACATTCATTTGGTATATAAATCAAGCTGCTGAAAACAGTTTTGCATGGGACCATTATTGTAAATGGTGGTTAGTTTGTCATGTCTGACCATAAAAGCTTGAACACTTAAGTCTCTGGACTCCTGTGATCTACACTCCAAAATGCATTCATCCCGTGAACACCATCTCGGGTCCAATGTGAATAGTTACTCTGAACTCTGAAGATTCGGAAAATAGGTTTTGAGGGATCATCAATCCTAACCATCAATCCAGTCGATCAAGAATGTAACTTAAGCCCAATCTGTGCACTAGCAGGCATGTATAGGTTTGTCTTCACAATGAGGTAATAGAAGGAAAGTTGCTTGTGAAATCTCTTAGTTCTTATTTCTCCATGTGCTAAGGGAACAGACATCTTTCCATCCCCAAAAGAGAAAGTGCTTCTGTAGAGCAGCCACCTCAGACATGCTAACCTGGAAAATAAAGGGTCATTTCCCCTCAAAAGAACAGGGGCCAGGAACATGGTCTTCGTGGTACAATTATTTACAATTGGATCATTCTTAAGTATTCCTGGATGGGAGTTTGTTGGAGCACACATGTGCTTAGATATATGTGCATTTATTCTTACAATTCTTAGCATTTATGAATATAAATAGTTATAAAACTAAGACTTCCCAAGGAAGCCATCCTTCAGTATCCAAATCAGTGGTATATCTCCTGCTCATATTTTTCTTCATAACATTCATAACATTTATAACTGCACAATAACTAAGCATAAATTTAATTATTTAATGTAAACACACACACACACACACACACACACACACACACACACACACACCCCTTCCCCAGACTGAAAGCTCAGTGAAGCACAGTACTTGGAAGACACGCGGCACTTGATAAAACTGTGTGGAATAAATCAGTAAATGAATCAATGATAAGTGAATAACTAAGAAAAGAGGATCTGGTAACATGATATACACGCTCCAGATGTTTATATATTTGCATCTCTAATGTATATTTCAGTATATACAGTCTATGTTCTAGGTTGTAGTAAAAGCAACGAGAAGGAGAACAGGGGAATCTTATAAGAGTTCATCTGAAGATAGTGGGCCATACCCAAACACAGAGACACAAAAATATAACTTAAAAAAAATGTACATTATGAAAGTAAACTGTTTGGGTATAACTCTCAGCTCAGCAAGCTACTATTTTGTGTAGCCTGTGCCAAGCTATAGAATTTCAGTGTCTTCATGCATGAAATGGGAATACACCATAAAATCTAGTTCGCAGGATTTTTGTGAGCTCATTTAAGAGTTGGTATGTAGAAAGTGGTTAGAATATTGCCTGGCACAATGCAATCACAGAATGAATGTTTACTATTTTATATGCTCTAACATTATTACTACTACTACTATCACTACTACTAAGAGCAGTCCATTTAAAGTCTGATATAAATGTGGAAAATTAAGAAAATCTACATGTCTATGATCACAGTAAAATCCAGAAGGTGACCTACAAAGAATGCCTTTCTGAGGTTGGGCACTGAGGCTCAAGTCTGCAATCCCAATACTTTAGGAGTCGAGGCGGGAAGATGGCTTGAGCCCAGGAGTTTGAGACCAATCCAGTCAACAAAGCAAGACCTCATTGCAACAAAATATCAAAAAATTAGCTGAGTATGGTGGTTCATGCCTGTAGTACTAGCTACTCAGGAGGCTGAAGCAGGAGGATCGCTTGGGTCCAGAAAGTTGAGGCTGCAGTGAGCCATGACATGCCACTGCACTATACTTCAGCTTGGGTGATGGAATGAGACTGCAACTCAAAAAAAAGAAAGAAAAAGAAGAATGCCTTTTTGAAGCAAATGATGGGAAATTATTAATTTCACAAATGCTTTGCAAGGACAGATGATGACAATGGATAATTATAACAGTAGTCATAGGAGAAACCTGCTCCATTCCTCCTAGCAGCATGCCTGCATCGACATAGTCAATCTTCATAAAGGCCCTATGAGGTCAGCACTGCTGATCTAGAGAGGTGAATTACACTGTCCAAGACCCACAGCAGGGAAGGCAGAGGTCAAGATTCAAGCCTGTGCTTTCAGTCCTGCTGCCTCTTGATAGGACTGCGATTCTGCGAATTCCTTCACTCATCCGACAAGAAGTTCAACTGCTTACTTCTTGTCGGATATCCCAAGAATTGTGTTTAGAGTTATAGCTAGATTAAGACATAGCACCTTCCTTGAGAAGTCTGCAAACTCACTGGAAATAAACACAAATAAACACATAGTTATCAATTACTGAACACTTATCCAGTGCTAGGCATGCTGCTAAGCATTCTACATGGATTACTGATCCTAAATCAACCCTTACAGAAACCCTACAGAAAACTAGGTTCTATTATCATCTCAGTTTTATATACTAAAAAAGCTGAAGCTTGGAAGGATTCAGTACATGCTTCTGATTACTTTGCTGCACCAGCTGACTTGAATACTTATGTTCTTTAAGAGTGCAACAAACCACATAAGAAAACAGAGGAACATTTCAGCCCAGGGACAGAAAACTCCTCGAGAAGGCTTCAAGGCAGCTAACATTTAGAGTTGTATACTGGAAACAAGACATAGTAAATCCCATATATATGAACCTTCAAGTTGCAAACTTTCAGTGACATGAACGTGCATTCGCATGTCCAATCATGTAAGTTAATTCATGTGTCTGAAGTACACTGTCATGTGCTGTACTGTAAGGTTAAAAATATTTTATCTTTTGTGGGCTTTTTATGCATTATTTGTGTGACAGGTATTATCAACCTGTTACAATATAGAACTATATAACCAGTGGTGTTAGTGGGGTGTCGAGGCTAACTTTGTAGGACTTAGGAACAAATTGGACTTATGAATGCACTCTCGGAACAGACCTCATTCATTTGTAGGGGATTTACTGTGCTGGTCTTCTAAGAGGGGGAAGGACACCACAGACAGAAGGAAAAGCATGTGCATAGTGATGAGAGTAGGAAAGCCCTACATGTTCAGAGTCTGAAAGCAGCTCTGTATGTGTGTGAGCAGGGTAAGGGTGCTGATCAGGTGTCATATGGTCTCACAGGCTGGTACCGACTGAGAAGCTTCTTTACGTGTCACACACAGGAGTCTGTGCTTTGTTCTGCAGGTAGTGAGGAGCCAAGAAAGCATTTGAAGAATCCAAGTGAAGACACCAGCTGTACACACTGTTAAGAAGCATAACCAGCAGTGGTGTGGGGAATCTGTCAGAAGAAGTGACTACAGGAACAAAGTTCAGAACCTTTCAGGCTCAAAGAGACGTCCCTTTACATTTATGAGGAATACAGGCTGAGGGCGAGTCTTCATAAACAAGATCCTGTAATTCATATAGTTAATTCTGAAAGACTGTTATGAAAATAAAGGACTACAAATAAAATACAGGTTATACCATTCTGGTGATCTCACTTGTCAGTTAAACGTTCATTTTGCAGAGCTTTGTCCTAGGATTAAGGAGACCTGCATTCCAGGCCCCCTTCTGCTCCTGAACTCCTGGACAAGTAACAGCAGTTCATATATAAGATAAAAGGGCTTCTTGCCACCTCTGGGAAACAAATGGTGTTATATTTTGCAATCTTCAGAAGAAATTTGAATGCAAAATATTATGTCGTGTTTAACTACTTGTTTTTCTTATGAACAATTTGAGGCCCTTTGCCCAAAGGCATTTCTTTATGCTTTTAAACTAAAAACCTAAATATGATTTGAAGTACAACTGCTATGCAGCTGGTGACTATTTCTCAAGTCAGTTTGAATTTCACTGACTTCATACAGGACAAGTGAAGGGTAGATAAGATGCAATGTCTTACCCAAAATGGCTGAAAAAAATATGTCGGCTCAGCTAGAAGTCTTTAACATTAGGAGTTATAATGAACAAGAAGTCCCAAGAAAGCAGTCATATTCACAAAAGCGTTCATTCCATGTTTACCTTCGTGATGATCCTGTAAGTAATGAAGGTTTCTATTGTAGTCACATGACTTTCAGGTTCATCAACGGTGATGAAGAGATCCTTTAAGTTTGGCTCATCTTCAAACTTGACTTGGTTTATCATAGACAAAGGAGATGTTGGCATTGCAGGGCTGAAGGAGTTCATGTCCATCAGTGAGGCATCCTAGGGGATAAAACACTCAAATTAGTATTACCAGAAAAAGTGCTCCAGTGCTCTATTTCTTAGATGCTACCAACAACAAAATGTGTCAGGAACAAAAAAGATTACTGGGCTTCTGGTTCAATACATATGGTATGTTGGACATGTATTTTTGCCTCTGCTTCCTCCTAAAAATCCCACCCCAAAGTGACAGGAAAGAATGAAGCAGACCACAAAAGACATAAACCCTCAAGGACTGCTATGGTTTAAGTGTTTCTGTTTCCTCCAAAGTTCATGTTGAAACTTAATCCCCAAGGCAGTGGTACTCAGAGGTGGGGCCTTTTGAATATGATTGAGTCATGAGGGTGGAGTCCTCAAATCTGGAATGAGCAACCTTGTAAAGAGGCTGAAGGGACGAAGCGAGCTCCTTCTTTGCCTTTGCACTTCCCACCATACAAGAACACAGCAACAAGGCAATACATGGAAGCAAACAGCCCTCACCAGATGCCAAAGTTACTGGTGCCATGATCTTGGACCCCCCAGTCTCTAGAACTATGAGAAATAAATTGCTATTATTTATAAATTAGCCAGTCTCAGGTATTTTGTTACAACAAAATGAGCAGACTCAGACAAGAATAAAAAGAAACTTTTGCAAACAAAATATGTCAACTACCTTTTGGAAATTGGAAATCTGATTGTCAAGTGGTAACTGAAATAGCAGTGTGGAGAGAGCTGAAATGTAACCTGGAAGATAATGTAAACTAGGAAGAAGAAGGCATGTTGATGATGTAGGAACCCAGAAAAGCCCAGGAGGCATCAAGAACTGTGGACACAGAGGTAGTGGTGGAGCTAAATCAGAGGACAGGTTCAAGATCACTGCAAAAAGTGAGAACCTCTGATCCCCTCACCCATCCCAGGCAGTCAAGTAGCTTCCCACCCCTATTCTGCAGAACACTGGGTGTTTTGCTTTCCAGGGGGCTGGGGGGGAGGGTGTCTCTGAACTTGAGGGAACCTAGAATGGGGGAGAGGCCTTATGAAAATGCAAATATCAAGTAAAAGTACTATGTACTAGACAGAAACACATGCAACCATCTTCCTTCCCTTGGTCCCAAGGATGCCAGCAGGAAAGCACAAACACCATCGCCTTACGTTAGGCTGTTCAGGCTGCTATAACACAACACCATTAGCTGGGGAGGGCCCATTTGCTAGTTCACAGATGGCTTCTTTTTATTGCAAACTCACATGGTGTGTGGAGTGAGATCTCTCTGGGGTCTCTTTTATAAGGGCACCACTCCCATATCTCAAGAGCTTTACCCTCATGACCTCATCACCTCCCAAAGGCTCCACCCCTACTCCTATCCCCTTGGTAGTTGGCACCTCAACATGGGAATCATGAGTGGAAACAAACATTCAGACCACAGCACCACTGTGGGCGGAGGGTTCCTCTCTTGGCTGACCATTCTGAGAGAAAATTGACAGTTGCTGTCACAAAGCCCCTACCACTCATGTGGAAGGTTTACTCAGCTTTCCATTACTTGACACAGTAGCTGCCAAACATCCAAAGGAAAAGCTCTGATGTAAAAGAAAGTCACACACACACACACACACACACATACAATCGGAGGAAGCAGATGGAGTGGAGTAGAAATGCTTTAAAAAACTAGGAAACTATTAGAAAGGTAATAGAAGATACTGGTGAATGAAATCATGCTGTTATAAAGAGCAGGAACACCAAGAAAAAAGGTGACGCATGAAAATTAAAATATGGCAGCCAGGTAAAAACTCAACAGAAGGTCTGAAAGCCAGAACCCAAGAACAGTCCCAGTACACTGAGCGGAAGAGCAAAAGGTGGAAAGTGAGAGAGAAAAGCTTTTTAAAAATTAAAGAGTCTGGGCTGACAGTGCCTGAGTAAGAGAAATTCTAGAAAATGAGGAAGGAGAGAATGTCCTTGAACTAATGCTTCCAGGACACACTAATGGGGCCTTCACTACTGCCCGAAATGAAGAGGACAGTGGTGGGAGAAGCAGCACTCATGCAGGAAATCATCACCTGACATTTCCTAACAGTGGAGATGCTTACCTTCCTGAAATCTTCCAGAGAAAATATAGGCAGGTGAAATAACAAGGAACCCCTGGCAGTCAGAACAGGATCAGATTTCTCAACAGTGACACTGGAGACTAAATGACAATAAACTGATGTCTTCTACATTTTGAGAAGAAAGGATTTTCCACCTAGAATTACAGATATGGCCATTCAAGTATGTAGGAGAGTGAAACAATTTCAGAATCCACGATTTCAAAAACTAATAACTCCCCATGTACCTATCCTTTGGAAGCATCTTTACTTCTCCAAAAGAGGGGCATATACCAAGAAGGAAGAAATAGAATCTGAAAACACAAGATCCAACAGAAGATAAAAGTGGAAGAATACTCCCTGGATGACAAGAGAAGAATGTTCCCGGTTAATGGCTTTCAGCAAACCTAGAACACAGCCTGTACAGACTGAACCAGGAAGATAAATAACCAGGGAGCCAGGGAGAAAAAAATAAAGAATGAAGCAGAAAGGAAGGGAGGCAGGAATGGAGGAAAAGAGAACAAGGGAAGCAAGCAAAGGAAGAAAGAAAAAAAGAGGAGAGAAAGAGAGAGGGAAGCAAAGGGAAAAAGGGAACAAAGAAAGGAAGGACAAAAGAAATGGGAAGAAAGGGCAGCTGAGAGAAACCTGATGACAATGTGAGAGAAAACTCGCTCGGTCAGATTTCTAGGCAAGTTATAATTGGTACAAGAAAGTGAAGAAGGAGGGAGAAGGCAAGAAAGGGAGAGATGAGAGAATAAGTAAATGAATAGTGAGCACTCAGAAAAACAAAAGCTGTACAAGAATGAAAATGGAATCGTAGTTCACTATATGGCTTGGCTGTGAATGAAAATAAGTTTTTCTTAATTCTGAATTTACCTGAAAATGGTGATATAATTATACTAAGATGATGGGAGAGAGAAAAACTTATGTATATGTTTGAGGAAAGGGAACACTGCCTATAAAATAGCTTCCAAAAGGTCAGTACTATGATGAAAAAACAAAGATGAGAAATGGCTCAGACTAGTACACCAGAGAGACAGCAGCTAAATGTGACATGTGACCCCAGAACTGACTCTGCACCAGAGTGGAAGAACATCTTTTCTCTCTCTTTAAATGATATTATTGGAACAGAGATATTCAGGTGTGATGGTGTATGCCTGTAGTCCTAGTTACTCGGGAGACTGAGGTGGGAGGATTGCCTGAGCCCAGGAGGTCAAGGCTATGTGTGGTAAGTCGTGATCATGCCACTGCACTCTGGCTTAGGCAACAGAATGAGACATTGACTCAAAAAATAATAATAATAACGATAATAAAATAAAATATATATTGCTATTGTTTATTTTTCAATTTTGCTATAATCAATACTCTTCCCACTGAGTATAAAGAGTATTTACAGTATTTAGTTAATTAATTACATGACTTTTGATTCGTAGATTCCTATTTTACACAATGTGTATAATCTATTAATTTGTAATTTATTTTGATGTTTAAACAGCTCCAAATTTGACTGGTGGGAGCCCCCTAAAGCTGGCACCTGTATGCTTTTGATACATGTTTCTTTATTATTCTTTGAGCACTTTATTCTCCGGAACAAGATGTTTCAGGTTTATTTCATTCTTTCCCTGTCCCAGCCCTGGAATCAGATATTTCTCCAAGGAGACTGGTATTTACAAATCAAGAAATGAGTGCTAGGAAATAAATGATACACACACACACACACACACACACACACACACACACACACACACACACGCACATACATTCAGATATGGATCCATGAAATTCCAAGAGCTCATACTGCTACCACTAATTCTAATTTGACATGACACAGCTTATCATAGCTTCTCCCTTCCATATTTATAACTCCTTTCTCCAGCAGTAAGAGGCCTGGTGCCCAGTATTCTGAATATATGCACTTATCAGCTGAATCCTCTTATATCGAAGCAACCTCCCAACCACCCCAGCTGCTCCTCAGCTCTGACCACACTAGCCAAGGCAGCCGTATTCTCTATCCCACCATGCTGGCTGTTTGCAAGCCCCAGTCTCACTGGCTACACTGGTCACCTGCTCAGTCATTTGCAACAATTTTGTTTTGTCTAAATAAAGGAAAGGAAAAAATGGGAAAGAAAAGGCTACATGTTATTTTTTAATACAAATTGTAAGAACGAAACAAGGAAAATATATAGTAAACTTTAAATACAAACAATGCTTCCTTCACATGCAATGATAAAACTAACACTTTCAGTGGAATACTAAGTTACTTCTGCAGTAAGGGCTTGTCCTCCAACTCTCAACTTTCTCTTTTGGACAACTTTTTCCCTTTAAAATAAGAACTTAGATATTAGGATCAAAAGTTTTGTCTGTTGTTCTGTAAAAGACTAAAGTTAACTGACATATTTGAAGATTAAATCTGCAACAAAGCTCATCTTGGAAACAAAGATGGCCAGTACTGAGTGAAACAATCATTATAAAGACTAAAAATGACTTCTCGTCCTGTCTCTGCCTTTCACTAAGCAAGTAACCTCGAATCATTAATTCTACCTCTCTAGTTTAAATTAAGAAGTTGGACTTGACAATCTCCAAAATCTCTCCCAAATCCAAATACCTTGATACAGAGAATGTAATAAATTCTGATGTTTTTAGCAAAGGTACTTTTTTGTGAAACTACAAGGGAAAAAGAGAATAAAATCATAATATGGAGTTGCTTTTCCTTCAAACCCAAATCAATAAAAGTGCTTCAACAAGCATTGACAATCCTTGGAACACAAAAAGCTTAGCTGTGTGATCTACGATGCAGTATCTGGGCAATCCTTCAATGCAATAACACAAGAGACATTCCAGTCGGACACCATGTGAAGAGTCAGGAATAACAGTGGCCCTACAATTAAGAAAGGTCAGCCTACTGCAGTCACAAAAAGAGCTGTCATCCCTTAGGCAAGATGTGGACCATGGACTAGAAGACAAATTTCCACTGAGCTAATTAGACATACAAAAATAGAGGAGAAATAAATGTCTTGCAAAAAGAAATTGGTGAAATAAATCATTTTATATTCTTATGATAGGTTATAATAAACTGATCTCTATGATAGAGTATAATAAAAGTGACTAAAAGTAATGTTTTTAGAAGAATATGCAGTGACTTGGCACATGTTTCACAGGATGTTATTAAGAAAAAATGGCAGATGATAAAAAGTGTGTAAAAAAATTCCAGTATGTGATGAGCGCATACAACTGTGGGAATGGGTGGAGAGGAGGAGAGAGAATTAGCAGCTCTATAAAGAAAAAGAAAGGCAACAGAAGCTATTCCAAATGTTGGGGTTGCTGTTGAGTTAGTATCTGTCTATGTGACTCTCTGTATTCTCTAAATATTCTAAAGTAAACACACATTTTGTAACCAGGAAAAAAAATGTGAAAATTGTCAGAGTCAACACTGTACATGACATGTTCAGAGATGGTAAAGCCATAATGAGAAAAGAGTTATAAAGGGCCATTTTGGCAGAATACCTTGGATTAAATCTGATTTTTTTCTTAACTCAACAAGGATGTATAGTTCAGTAAGAAATTTGAAAATACGTCTAGAATCCATGGAAAATGACACTGCTGAAATAAATTATGGAATGCTAACATAATGAAATACCAAGCTTCTATAGCTTCCAAATAAATGTGTAATCAGCATGTACAAAAATCTCTCTTGAACTCACTTCATCTAAACAGCAGTTCTATAAACTGGCAAATGTTATGTGCCACCTTGAGGATGCACGCCCAGCCACGCACCCGACATTCCTTGTGACCTCCCAACTCTCTACAGCCTACCTGCCACATAATTTAGCATTCTATTTCTTCTGTTTGAAATGCATCCTTTTGTTGAGTGGGAGAGAACTGCATGAATTTACAAAGGCTTGCAATCCCAATGAGTGTAGTGTGGTGTCATAAAAATATGCCTCAGTATCTAGCTCAGGCAGAAAATTATAGGCTGAAATTTAGCAACATCCAAGATTTCAACAGAAGGATTTAAATTACCATGCATCACTCAAAAAACATTCTTAAAACCTCAATGAAACTGACTATCCAAAGTGTGTTATTTTCTCTTCAAAAAAAGGAAAGAAAATATACTGGCAATACTTAAAAGACTCACATTTGGACATGAATAACTGAAGAAAGTGTTTAGAAGATCCAAGGAAGCAATTAACCAAAAGAAACTCCACTTAACCTTTTGTGGTTGATACTTTAGAAATGGATCATTAGAACTTGTTCTTCCAAACAAAGGTCTCACCTTCAGAGTAATGTCTCTGTATCTGTCTCCCACTTTCCCTCCCTCTCTGAGTGTTTGGATAAAAGCCCATTATCTAAGGCCATTTAAACAATGAAAATACATCTTTTTATTTTTTCTTCAAGAGGTTACAGCAGGATAAAAATTATCTATGGGATAAATCTCTACTTCCTAAATAACATTTAATACCTTTCCTAGAGTTAGTATGGTGAACACACACACACAAAACCAAGAAAATATTGGGATCACTCCAGGTTGGAATCGAGTATACGTGACAGAGAAGAAAATCCAACGTGGTACAAGAACTCATTGTATTTTATCCTTGCTCCTAACAACACATTCACTGGAAGAGAAACCACTTTAACTTCCCTGAGATAAATGGATTAGAATGGTGTCAGCATGATTATTGGAATGCATTAGCAATATCGCTTACACATAGCATATGTTTTCCTACTGTCACTCTTGCCTGATTACAAGCATTTATATGTGCTGAATCATGTCCCCCACAAAGTCACATGTTGAAGTCCAGACACCTCAGGATGTGACCTTAATTGGAGACGGTGTCCCTGGAGATGTGATCAGGTTAAATGAAGCCACTAGGCTGGGCCCTAATCAATGTGACAGACATTTTTATTTAGGAAGGGAGACCTGGTCACAGAAACCTGCATAGAGAAGAGGATATGGTCCAGCCAGGTACTTGGGCTGGAGCCTTCTCTCGTGGCCCTTAGAACAGCCACCCTGATGACTCCTTGACCTCAACTCCCGCCTCCAGGATGGGTCCATACGTTTCTGAAGATGCCCAGTCTGTGGCACTTTGCCCCAGCAACCCTGGTCAACTAACACAGCACTTCTGCACCTGAAGTTGTATGCCATAAAAGCATGAGGACATAAGCAAGATCAGGAGGAAGAAGTCATGTGTCCTCCTTGCTCTATCCATGCCTTTTTGTTTTTTTTTAAAGCAGGTTAGTAATCAGCTCCAGGAATTTCTGGGAATGAGTTTTGCCTCTCTCCTTTAATGCAATTAGATGGTTCCAAAGTTCCACTACTGAAAGAAAATACATAGCTGAAATTTAAAACAAATGATGATGGCTTGTTAGTACTTTAGTGCTCAGGAGATAAGCATCAATACCAAAAGAAACAAGTTAAAAGGTGAGACACAAGTCCACCAAGCAGTGTCCTTCCTTCCTGGCCCTAATGAATACCTCAGCACTGTCTCATAAATATAACATGAATTACTCTAATAACACTAAATCGCATCTACCATCTGTGCACAAACAGCTATTTTCTTTTTACCAGTCAAGGGAAGAAAAATCAATGTGAGAAGTGTGATAAATCAGAATGCTGGCATGAAAAGGCCATGCAAATAAAATTGCTGATGCACAAGAAACGTGCACACCAAGAGACATCTGGTGAAAAAGCAACTCAAAGTGGAAGGAGTTTCAGAAACCATGTTGTTAAGAGGGACACTCATCTTGATAGGCCTAAATTTAGAATTACCAGCTGTGTTTTGGTTTACAAATCCTCCCAATCTGCCTGCTTATAATAATAATAAAAGATGAGAAAGGCTTTCTGTGGAACACTCTTAAAAATGTGATTGGGGGGAAAGTCAGCCTGGTGTGGTCTATAAAGGGGCACACAACACTCTAACCTTGTTTAACATTATTTCCATTGCTTCTCAGCATATATACCCTTGTATGCATGTATCATGGCTTATTTATCCATCCTTCTGCCCCTGCCTTTTTCTAGTGCCACCTTGAATGTGTTTTTACTTCCTCAGGTTCTGCGCACTGCCAAACTATAAGCTGACCGCAGAAATGGTTCACATCATTTTATTTAACATAATTTTCCCTCTGGCAGAAAAAATAAGAGTGGCATGTAAAAAGAAAAAGTATCTGCAGCCAGGCAGTGCTACACTTAATCCAAGCTGAGACAGGGGTCAGCAGTGTGAACCTGCCCAAGTCACTTAGCTTTTCTGAGGTTCAGTTTTCTCACCTGCAACTTCCTAGCGTGGCCATTCCTCAACTGGAGTGGGTTGTAGAGGATTAAGGACAATAACTGTGATGTGCACAACCATCTGCTGGGAGGCTTCCCATGAATCATCTTTTGGAAAACTTACCACAGTGCTCTACAGTAAACTCTTCCCTCCTGTTAACCAGAGACAAATACTGTGAGGAGGTGTTCTTCCCCCATTATTTTCAGATGAGGAAATAGGATAAATCATTTGTTCAAACTCTGCCAGTAAGTGGAGGAACCAGGATTTGAGCTCCTAATGACTAAGAAATCAAATTTACATCAAAGCCTGACACGCGTCCCTGGGTGTCATCACTGAATTCACTTTTTGCAATTTCCCATGAAATGAAATCAAAAACTAAGTCAAAAATAAATAAATGTATATGGCTAGTGTATAGCTCTATAGTGCATAAAACCTGAGGAAGCTCAGGAATATTCAAGGCAGACCTGTTGAAAATTAGGAAAAAAACTAGGAACAGAAGAATGAATAAACTGAGCAACATACACATAAGGTATGTACACTTCACAGCAATAAAAATTGACTACAACCACCACAATATGGACAGCTCTCATAAACTCAGTTAATATGTAAAAACGTACATCAAAGATAAAGTCACACAGGATGGTATCATTTTAAAAAGCTCTAGAACATACAAGGTCTAAAAATGCATAAATCTTTAAAAGACAGTACTTCAAGATATATATGTAAACATTCATGAAAACCAAACAAATGACAAGCACAAAATTCAGATGATCAGTTTCTTTTAAACAGGAGAGAGAGAATGAGAATCCATGGAGGGGTCCACACCAAATGTGGGGACAAGTCTTACTTCTTAAGCTGAGGAGTGGTGTAAGATACAAATTTTATCATTTTATTATCAGGAGTCTGCAAATATTTTCTGTTGAAGATCAGATAGCAAATATTTTGGGCTTTACAGGCTACCCGGTCTCTGTCACAACTTCTCAGTTTTGTCACTGTAGCACGAAAGCAGCCATAGATAACACATGCATATGTGGGTATGGCTGTATTCCAATAAAACTTTATTTATAAACAGCAAACCAGACTGGGCCCAAGGCTGCTGTTTGCTCCTGCTTTACTTTGTATATACTGTGTAGATAGCTATATAATACAGAGAGACAGGCATCTTGTAAATGTGGGTATTATTGCATTTGCATGAGAATATTCCACAATAAAAATTAACTTAATGGTTTTGAAATGGTATGTTCAAGTAGGATAAGTATATAGTCTTGATTACTGAAAAGTGTCCATTAATTTTCTTCTTACAGCTTTCTAATGAAACCTAGAAATACAAAGTCAGTCGGGCTCAGTGGCTCAGCCTGTAATCCCGTGCCTTTGGGAGGCTGAGGTGAGCGGATTGCCTGAGCCCGCGGGTTCAAGACCCACCTGGGCAGTGAGACCTCATCTCTACAGTAAATCAAAAAATCAGCCAGGCGTGGTAGCGTATGCCTGTAATTCCGGCTACTCGGAAGGCTGAGATGGAAGGATTGCTGGAGCCCAGAAGGCGAGGCTGCAGTGGCCGGGAGCAGCCTCTGCACTCCAGTCTGGGCAACCGAGTGAGATCCCAACTGGAAAAAAAAAAAAAAAAAGAAAAGAAATACAAAGTCAGTTGGTAGGCAGACAAAGCAAGTTCCAGAATTTTAGCATTTGCATTTCTACTAGAGACTTTCTTTACACCCAAACACACACTCACAAATCAATGTTTTCCATCACCTCAGCAAAGACCGCTGCATATACAAGGAATGACAAGTGAAAAACTAAAATGCTCAGGCTGAGGTGGGTAAGGTACCCTCACCGTGTCCTCCAGCACACTGGTGCAGTCTGCATGTGCCCCAGCAAGACTGCATGCTACTGAATGTCACTGACACTTAAAATCATGAATGCTGACTCTACAGATGATAAAAGGCCAACTGACACTGCCTTGAAACAAGTTTGGGGTCCCAGATACCCTCATGAAATACAATGTCAGCCAACGAGCCACTGTGGATTCAGTGGTGACTAACTGGAAGAGCATGCCAGGAGAAATAACTCCTCCACCCAGAACTTCTGAAGAGGTTCCATATGTGTCCTACGGACAGATAACACCGCAGACACAACTCAGAAATGAATCAGATATGGTTTCAAGGAGCATAAACAGTTGACTGTGCATTTACACACGTGGCTACTTGGACCCTGGTCCACAATGAGCTGACACTAGTCCCCAAACCAAAATGTTGTCTCCATGGCTATGCTCCAGGGAAAGGGCTGAGCTGCCTAGATAGCTAACCCCACCAACAAACTGAGCATCTCTGAAGAGATCTAACATATATGCATATATACACACACATGTGTATGTATCAGGAAAACCAGTGGATGATCAAAACAGATACAGCAAATATTCTTGTCTCTTAGAAATTCTAAGCTGCCTGGCAGGTATTACTTGTACTCACTCAAAGAGGGAATTATGCACATACCATAGCATTTAAGAAACAATATCAAAATTTTGGTATCACTCTCAACAGTAATTTAGAAACACATGCTCTAATTATTTCAAATTATAAGTACTCTCTCTCCTAAATTCCATCTTCATGGAGCCTCCTCTGAATGTACGGAAAGTTTTTGTATATTGCATTGCCACAATATTTTCCTTTAAATAGATATAAACATAAAACTCCTTCAAGATAGAAACAAGTATGTTTTTGTGATCCTCTGAAGATCTCACTACAAATTCAAAGTGGATGCTTACACAAGTCAAAAACATGAATCTTATATACTGCATTAGAAAACACCAAGAGCTTCCTAAGTGCCCGCGACTGTGCCTTAGTAACATATACATGCATTATTGCATTTAATCCTCTCAACAACCTGATGGAAGTATCCTTACCATGGTCCATATTTTAAAGGTAAATAAACACATGGCCTAGTGAGGCCAACAATTCTCCCCAAATCACTTATCTCTTAATTTATAGAGTCAAGATTCAACCATCGTCAACATTCACATGCACACAAAACACATCCAATGCAGTAACTTTATTTCACTTATTGACTTCTCTGAATGTCAGCCCTTTGTCAGGCACATTCCTGCTTCCATAAAGCACACACCTCTAGTTGGGTGGGATGGGAGGGTACATATAATAAACAAACAAATGCAGAGATAAATAACGCAATTTCAGATAAAAAGGTAAGTGTTAATAAACAAGGGAGTAAGCTCCAGAATAATTGGAGCAGACTGCTAGGGAAAGCCATTTCTGGGAGGAGGAAGATGCTTCGAATAGATCTTCAGGGAGGCAGGGTAAGGAGGAGTCAGCAACAAAAATCGAGGGAAGGGATGGCAGTCAGGATGACCAGCAAGGCCCAGGGCAGGGAAGGACTGACTGAGGACCAGAAAGGTAACAATTGGCTGGAGCACCCCTCAGATGAAGGAATCACCAGCAAAGCTCACTCACTCCAACGCTCACTGTGTCAGAGTTTCACGCATCCACATCTTTATCTTAGACATCTTTAAATAATGAGAGTCCCACGGGAGACCCCTACTACACAACCAGAGATGGCTGGGTGTCTGCGTGATCCTCCTTGGACTAGTCATGATAATCAGTCCACTGGAAGAGGTGCTAATCGCAAGTCCTGAAGCTCCACTGACCTCAACTGCAATGAATACATTTCTTACCTGGTAGAAAACGTTCTTTTCTGAACTTAATGCTTATTTTTAAATGTGGTATTCTTTAGAAATGTCCAACATGCCCTTTGCCTGTAACTTTGCTGCAAAAACAGTCCCTGAGGTGGTATGACTGTTCCCTCTTCTTCACATGACAGGGCTACACCTTCTGGCCAAAAGCCAGGTAACTTCTCTATGGAAGGAAACAGTTCCTGACCCCAGCAGGTCTGCTCAGGGATTTGCTTTGGACAATGGCATGTATCTGGGCAGGTTTGGGCACCACCACACCTGCTTCTAACAGTGCTCATATTCTTCCCCTTCTAGGGGTCACTCTTTCAGACTTGATCTCAAAATGAAGACACATGGAGTACAGTCAGAATCTACCACAGAATCACAGCTCAGCCACAGCTGACAGGTACATGACAAGAAAGATGTCTCCATTTCAGTAAGCCTCTGATCTTGAGGTCACCTGGGTACAGCAAAACCAGTGAAAGCTGATGAAGACACCATTTCGTGTTCAATTAGAATAAAAAATGCACACACACACACACCCAACTTTCTCAGAGTCAGCACAGGAGAACAAACAAGGTATTTGTTTTTTTCCAATTCTGAACATTCATGTACCAAGAATTTGCCATTTGTTTTTGGTCACATATAATAAGGCTTTCATTTTAATTCTAAACAGACTTTCTGTTCTTAATAGTTCAATTTAAATAATTAAGCTCTCTGTTTTTCATTTTAAAACAAAAACTTTTTCCTATCTCAAAAAATAAGAACTATGATATAAAATTACGATATAAATAAATCTCAAAAATATTAGGCTAAATTAAAGAAAGTAGACATAAAAGACTACATACTGTATGATTCTATTTATATGAAGTTACTTGAAAACACAAATCTATACAGACAGAAAACAGTAGATGCAGGATTGTCTAGGGCAGAGACAGAAAGTGGCAAATGGTGAACAGGTATAATGCATCTTACTGAGGAGAGAAGCATGTTCTAAAACTGGCTTACAGTGATGATTATACAACTAAGTTAATGTACCTAAAAATCACACAAAATGAGTAAATTTTATGGTAGGTAAAATATACTCAATAAATTTGATTTTCAAAAGATAAAAGAGCATACCTGATAAAAGCATTTATCAAAGTCAAAAACATTAATAAAATTATAATTTGAATTTTATAACTACCTGCTTAACCCTCTGTTTTATCATAATTGAGTTTTATGTCAGTATTTACTAATCATTTTGATTTTCACCTTTTTTTAACTAACACTACAGGTAATACTGTTATCTCACATGACTAATATAAGCAGTCCAGAGTGAACCAATATTTTTTTTAAAAATATTTTAAGCACAAACTCTTCATCCATTTGTTGATATAATTTTAAAGTATATACTTAGGGTAATTAAATGTTTAACTTTTAGTCTTATGTCTTATTTGGAAAGTGTGGAATATAAACAAATAAATATATTAGTAAAGTAAAGTTGAATGCTGAACTGCATATTCATTGAATCTGTTTCCTTCTGTTTGTCCTAGCTACTTACAAAACGGCAGCAGGTTATCAGTTCAGAGTTATGCTAGAGTACACTACCAGGACTCCAAGGATATAAACATAAAATTCTACTTTTAAAACTCAGTAATATAAAATGTGCTTTTTAGGGCATATTAAATTTAAATCTGAAGTTTTTCAACATCATTTTCCCAAAATATTTGTAATAATTTTCCACACTGCCCCTGACCAATAAATAAATAAATGAAACACTGTTGTTTTTGCATAAAAGAACTGTAGCTTTCTTTATTTTTATATTTTTTGGCTATATACCATCTAATCTTTCTAATACACTCATGCGTTGCTTAATGACAGGGATATTTTCTGAGAAATGTGTTCCCGGGCAATTTCATCATTTTTGTGAGCATCATGGAGGGCACTCACACACACCTAGATGGCATAGCCTACTGCACACCTGGGGTTTGTGGTGTAGCCTGTTGCTCCTGGCCTCAAACCTGACAGTATGTGACTGACAATACTATAGGTGACTGTAACACAGGAGTATTTTTGTATCTAAACACAGAAAGATACAGGAAGAATACAGTATAATCAACCAGGAACACCGTGGTATCTGGGGGCCATCGCTGGCAGGGCAACTTCACGGGGTATATGACTGTGTGACACTGACTACGGCTCCTGCTAGAGTATGTACCTTCCTGCACCTGCATTTCCAGTCTTCACATCTTCTCAGTGACCAACATAACATTCCCCACTTTACTTCTTTCTGCCAGAGCTGGCCTACTGCTTGTAACCAAGTCTTGACTGAGGAAGTCAAGTCCTGTTTAAAATGATTTATTTCTCCAAGTAAAAGGAGTTTACTAAATGATCCTCTTGTTTGTTTTATGCTTTGTGCTTATTTCTTCTAATATAATCTAATTAGGAGATTTTGTCCAGAATTGAGGCTCAACATAGCTCTGTGTCATCCAATAATAATTAAATATTGATTATGACCAATTTGTTTCAATTCTATTTAATGTAGTATCCTGATTGGAAAGACCATACAATTCAAACTGAACTCACTAAAAACAGATCATTGGTAAATTGCTGTAATAATTGGGTCTATAAACATGAAAGAATCAGAGGTTGTGCTATTCATAATGCATTTATTCCATAATGTTTGGAGTTCTTAGCTTCCTATCTTCAAGGAGCTTGTTCTATGGAAAACAGATAAGCAATCAGTTTTCAAATAAAACAAATGAATACCCACTTACAAAGCAGAATGGGTGAAACTTTGGGTGATGAAAAGCACTGCTAGAGAGGACACAAAGTGAAAAGAAATTCCAGTAGAAAATGGAGAAAGTTCTCAGGGAAGAGGGGTTTTACACTGGATGATAAATAACATAAAGAATTTTGCTTTTTGGATTCATTAACAATTACACAGAAGTAGGAAAACACAAAGTAAGTTCACCCCATGGCAAGTGGACCACTCTAGATCAGTATCTTTCAAAGTGTCAGGTGCAAACAAGCCACTAGAGTGTCCTGATTAAACACAGAGTTGGATTCCTGAGGTCTGGGGTGGTCCCAGGGTTCCATCCTGACCAGGCCCAGGTGAGGCTATGAGTCTTAGAACACTGAGTCGCACAGTACAGAGGAGAGGGAGAGAAGGGAGCAGACGCAGTCTGGCCACCAAAGGTCCTGCATAGCAAGACGTATCAACACCATCAGAGTTGCAAGCTCAGGACATGTCAATTTGCTGGGGGCACAAAGAATAGAGGCAGCAGATTAGGAGAATGCAGACTTCACAGACTTTGTAACAGTTCTTGGAGCTCACTACATACACGAGCACTGTGATTGTAGCAGAGGAAATTGGAAAAAATAAAATAAAACAAGAAGGCACTAATTCAAGATACCAGAAAGTAAGACTGATGGAGGCTTTTCAGATATAAGCAGACAGAGAGTGTATGAGAGGACTACAAAGAAGGTGAACCAAGAGCATGCTGTCCTGAACATCCAAGGAATTGCTGCAACAACAGAAAATTACTTGGAAAAGACAACAGGTTTGGGAATAGAAATTTAAGAACTGAGGAACAGAGGGAGGAGCACAGTTCAGGTGGGAACTAACTTGGAGGGTTGAATAGGTCTTATCTAAATAAGACCTTCCACCGCTCTTACAGTTAAATTTAGTAAGGTAAAATTCCATTGGAATGGCCTCATAACCATGAAAAAGGACAATCCAACTATCACACCCTCCTCTCCTCTGGGACATGCAGTCATCCAGCTTGTAGGACAATAATTTTAGTGACAGAACTCACGACTGCACTGGATAATCCTTTTTATTCTAGATCCCTTGGTTAGAAAACTCTTCTTTAAATTGACCTGATATTCTCCATACATTTTTGACCCAGCAGTCCTAGTTTTTCCCTTCAAAACTTTAAACATGTAATCCACCTAGGTCATCATGGCTCTTCATAAAGAGTTGTTCAAAGAACTAACCCAAGTCTTTTCCAAGTTAAACCACTTTTGCTCCTCCTTAGACTCTCTTTACAGGCCATGGCTACCCGAACATGCCATCAGTGTTAACCCTTCATGTACCCTTCGTGTTAGCCCTTCGTGTACTTCACAGATGGCGAATGTGTGACAGGACAGTCCTACTCCCTGTGCTGACGGAAGACAGTGTGAATGAATCCAGACCCACTCCCTGTCGAGCCCATCGCCCATCAGGCCCCTTCTCAACAAGCATTCAGCAAGGCACTGGCATCCGGAGATGAGATAATGCCTGTCACTTTGTGACATAGACTATCCACTCTCCTTTTAAAATGCAGAGTGTGTATCCAGTCCAGTTTTGATGGGCAACATGGTTGGTTCCATGCTTTTGCTATTGTGAATAGAGCTGCAACAAACATATGTGTGCAGGTATCTTTTTTGTAGATTAATTTGGGTTTCTCTGGGTATATTCCCAATAGGAGAATTGCTGGGTCATATGGAAGGTCAATTTCTAGTTCTTTCAGAAATCACCACACTGTCTTCCAAAGAGGTTGTACTAGTCTGCATTCCCACCAGCAGTGTAGAAGCATTCCTTTTTCTCCACATCCGTGCCAGCATCTGTTGTTTTTTGTTTTATTAATGATGGCCATTCTTACAGGGGTTAGGTGGTATCTCAGTGTGGTTTTGACTTGCATTTCTCTGATGATGAGTGAGGTTGAGCACTTTTTCATGTGTCTGTTGGTTGCCTGTATATCATCTTTGGAGAAGTGTCTATTCATATCTTTTGCCCACTTTTTAAAGGGCAGTTTGTTTTTTTTCTTTTGGCACGTTTGATTTCCTTATAGATCCTAGATGTTAGGGCTTTGTTGGATAAACAGTTGGCAAATATATTTTCCCATTCTGTGGGCTGTCTCCCTGCTCTCTTGATGGTTTCTTTTGCTTTGCAGAAGCTTGTTAATTTGATGAGATCCCACTTGTCTATGTTATATACACAATGGAATATTATGCAGCCATAAAGAAGGACAAATATATGGAGTTTGCAGCAACTTGGATGGATTTGGAGTCGATCATACTCAGTGATTTATCACAGAAACAAAGAACTGAGTTCCATATGTTCTCACTCATAAGGTGACCTAGAACAATTATAATATTATATGAAAGCAATTGACAGTAGTGGAAAACTGTCGGGGGGGTGGGACTGGCAGTTGAGGGAAACTGCTAGGGGAGGGAGGGGCATACCTCATCAACAACATGATCAATGTTTATATACCTAACCCTGAATTGTACCCCACATCTTTATAATAAATAAATTAATTAATAAAAAAATAAATAAAAGAAATGTAAAGTAAAAATATAGTATACCTGGAAGAATGATGCAAATTGCATGGGTAAAATTTTCCCCTGGGGATAACTTTAGCATATTCTCTAAATCCATTTTTTTATAAAAGAAAAAGTGGAGATAGTCTTTTTATATTTCCTTAAACTGATGCAGAGTTTATTCTTAGACTAGCAAATTAATAAAACAAATTTTTTAAAAGAAAAAATAAAATAAAAATGCAGAGTATGGAATGAGTCTTCCAAAGCGGCATGGATGGTTCATACCACAGGACAATTAAAACTTCTCATGACCTTGAAAAGATGGTGTCTGTTTAGATATAATATCATGTCTTTTGTGTATATTGATTTTTCAGTCACTGAGAACCACTGGGAATATTTGAACATAAAGTGGTTCTATACAAGGTCTCCCCAAACTTGTTCTGAAGTTTCCTGATTTGTTTTAACTTTATTGTTGATCGCATATGCTAACTCAGAGAACTTGAGGAAGTTTCCCCTTTGTCAGTTACCTAGGCTTCCTCCCCAGAGAGGAATATAAGAAGGGAACTTGACATAGAAGAGAGCAGTGATGGCATCAAGTGGAATTTTTAGTGGGAAAAACAGAAACAGTTCTAAATCAGCCCCATTTCCTTTGTTTTATTGGATTCTCTCTTTTTTTTTTCATCAAAAAAATACATAATAATCAAAATGTAAGACCCACTAAGCCAAGACAGAACACAGGTCTTAGAGAGAGGGGAACATGTCACTTAACTCCCATTTTATTATTAATCCTCATTTTACAGATAAAAAATATGAGACACTCATGTTAAGTAATTTGTCCACGGCCACAAAACTAGCAAGTAGTGCAACCAGGAATTCAGACTCAGGCAATGCAGGTATACCATCTCTACTCCCAGCCACAAAGCTTGTGTCTTGATGACACATATATTTTTTTACAATGACCAATAAAGCTTTTCTCAGAACTTAACATTTAACCCAATTACATTTCATAGTCTGCTCTTGAACAGTGTTCTGACTTACCAAAAGATTTGGAAGGTTGACTATGTAATACAGACTAGTCACTATTGTTACAGCTACCACAGCTGCGCAACTAACTACCTGAAAACTTCATGGTATAAAGCAATTGTATTGTTTACATTTTATGACACTCACTGGTTTACTGAAACAAGAATTCAGACAGCCCATGGCAGAAATGGCTGGTCTCTCCCCCATTACACATGAAGCCTCAACTGAGATTTGACGGCTGAGAGCATCTGGCAGCTACAGGCAGACACACCAGAGATGTCTTCACCTGAGAGCTTGCCTCTGTCTGTACCTGGCTGGAACTTGAGCAGGGGTTGCTGACCAATGACTCGCAGGTGGTCTCAAGGCAACCTGGGCCTCCTCAAAGCACAGAGGTCTCAGGTAGCATTTCTTCTTCCATGATACTCCAAAAAGCACTGGATAAAGGAAACCTGCATCTCCTTTCATGGGGAGCCTGACATGAGTTGACAACATCACTTCCACCACCCTAGGGGTCAAAGCAGTCACAGCCCCATTGACTCAAGGGGAGCAACACTGCTGTCTCTTGACGGAGGGTATGGTGGGAGGAGAGCATGAGGAGTGGGAGGTACTGATGTGGGCACCTTCACCCCCAGTTCTCCCCACACCTCTGTGCCATGCACTGTGCCTGTTGGACTTCATTCTCCCCCTCAGCCCTGCCTGTCCATTCTCTGCACTCTAGCAGGCCGGTACCTATGGGTAACATAGCCTCAGCAGCTCACCCAGCAGAAGCACAAGTAAGAAGTCCAAGGCCCGGAGGAGAGGGCCTCAAGGAACACCTGCCTGCAGCCATGGCACCATGCTTTGGGTGCAGTTACCTGGCTCTGTAAATATAGTTCCTGCAGGAGTGGCCCATGCCTGCAGCTCTTGCCCGGATGGTGCCAACACCATTTCCGTGCCCTGCCTCTTTAGAGCTAGGAGTGCTAATGGCTTTTTGCTACCGAGGTCCCTAAGTGCCTCAGTATCCCTTGTTTGCTCGTGAATTCTGCCCATAATTCTATATAGTCCCTGTGTTAAACTCATGCAAACTATTGGAGATAATTCTGGTTTTTATCAGCATGATGACTGCCATAGGCACACAACAGAAGCTACACAGACATTGTTCAGAGAACATATATGAAAAACCTATGAGTAGACTTCCCAGATCTTTTTATAAATATCTGGTTGAATTGTTGAGTAGTACAACTATGTCTCTCCATCACTATGTTGAATTTGAGTTAGCAGAGAAATACCAGTGTGTGTGTGCACAGGTGCATGGCCTGGCTGTCTCAACAACTCAAATCTAGGATTCTTTCAAAAATAACCTTTTCAGCAAAAATATGAGTAAATCTACCAAAATGTAAGGAAGGGATCAGAACAATGCAAAAAAAAAAAAGAAAAAAGAATCTTTCAAAACCCTTGCTCAAATAAACATGTTCATTATATTACTGATTTACCATAAAAACAATCCTTCATTTTTCATGATTCTTATAAAATACATTTGCTAGCATCTATTGATCACCTTTTTCTTTGCAAAGTGTTTATAAACAAACTACTAAATAATTCATGGTATGGCTTTGCTAGAAACTGAAATTATGCCTACCACTCTGTACCTTCCAGAACTTCCTTTTTGTTCATTATTCTTAAAAAGAGTATTTGCCTGTCTCCAGTCTGGGGAAACCCTTCCCGCATTCCATGACTTCTCAAGGATGAAGAGTGGTGATGGGATGTGTGTCTCACTTTATGGTCCTGAATACCTTTAAAGAGGCCAATAAAAGAGCTATCATTTACTGAGTATTAGATAAGCATCACTGGGCTTCATTGTGATCTATTCACATATACTGTGTTTCAATTGCTCTTTCTTCTATACGTTACAGTGTTTAATAAAAATAAAGGCAATTTATTTTATTTTGATAAACTGTTGTCCCTTCAAAAGAGACTCTTCTGTCCTTTTAAATGTGAAGAAACTGGCCTTTTTTCTCCAGTTAAATGTTTTGGAAGTTTCACCTCATTTTGGCCGAGTTCTAAAACAATGTGTCACTATCGTTACCATTTGTATCTTTTTCTTTTTTTTTATGTTATTGTTTTTATGCCATTGGTTATGTACTCCTTTGGCTAACATCAATATCTGTTCTTTTAAATCAACGTCCTCTGCATTCCCTATGGTCTCTTGAGATCTGGCATCATTTTCCCTTCACTGGATTATGTGAAAACTCAGAACAACACTGTTTTACTTTCCACTCCTCTTGATGTGTACTCCCATTAAGAGTTTTGTTCACATCTTCTACCTAGACAACAAGACTGTCACAGCAAGAATTGAATCTTGCATTTCTTTTTTTCTAAAGGATACTCAGCAAAGCCTCTTCTACAAAAGCATGTATTTGCCAGGTACTTGCAGGAACAAAAGTGATAATAAGTCAACGTTCAGACTCTTTAAAAAGTTTCTGGAGGGAGCACCAGATACACAGTCACAGACAATGTAAGGGAATAAGGGGCCTCCCCTGTGAATGTAAACGTGACCCTAAAGGGGCCTGTTGCAAAATCCAGGGGGAACAAGGTTCTGCTTCAGGAGTGAGATGCTGGCCTGGTGGGCTGGATGGGGCAGTGAGTACTATAGAGGAGCAGCTGTGAAGGGAGGAGAAGTCAGCCAGATGCGTACAGGAAACTTCTTTTTTTTTATTTCTTTTTCAGTTGGAGCCTCACTCCATCACCCAGGCTGGAGTGCAGTGACACACTCGTAGCCAACCCAGCATCGACCTGCTGGGCTCTGGTGATCCATCCACCTCAGCCTTCCAAGTAGCCAGAACTACAGGCATGTGCCACCATGCCCGGCTAATTTTTTATTTATTGTGGAGACGAGGTCTCACCAACTTGCCCAAGCTGGTCTAGAACCCGCAGGTTCAGGCAATCCACTTGCCTTGGCCTCCCAAAGTGCTGGCATTACAGGCTGAGCCACCAAGCCCGGCTGGAGACTTCTTAAATGATCTAACCAGCGGATGGTCGAAAACCTCAACTTACCGAAATAGAAGCAAGGGGCTAACTTAAAACTATTCCAAGTATTCTTTTCAGATTTTAATCAATTTTATGTCGATGAGGTCAGTTTCTACACAAGAAGCTCTTGACTTTTTCTGTGTCCAATTGGTGTAGTTAACACTGACAGAAAGGGCCGATCCAGGTGAAGGGCCTGAAACTTTGGAATGTTCCCTTTTAAAACGAGTATGAAGTTACAAACATAAAACTAAGTGGGAAAACAAGTTTGTTTTTTTGCTTTGTTTGTTTTTTGAGTCAGAGTCTCACTCTGTCCTCTGTCACCCAGGCTGGAGAGCAGTGGCATGCTCATGGCCACCACAGCCTCGATCTGCTGGGCTCAGGTGATCCTTCCACCTCAGCCTTTCAAGTAACTGGACCCATAGGCATGCACCATCACACCTGGGTAATTGTTCTTGATATTTTCCACGAGATGAGGTCTTGCCAAGTTTCCCAGACTGGTCTCGAACCCCTGGGCTCAGGCAACCCTATTGCCTCTGCCTCCCAAAGTGCAGGGATTACAGGCATGAGCCACCACACCCAGTAGAAAACAAGTTTTTATTTAGAATGAGAAAAGAAGTCTCACACTGATGGGCGCCACTGTGATCTGGATTCCCTGTTTTCCAAAAGCTTCAGGTGACTCTCCAGGAAAGCTTAGTAGAAAGGCATCCACTGCAGCCTGTCCTCCCCTCCCCCTTCCGCCAACATCTGCAGCCCCAGAGCCCCCAACACCTCCAGAGTCCTAAGCTGGAGCAGCTCCGAAGCCGAACTCTGGTAGCTTCACCCTGGATCCTCCTCTTCCAAGAGGGCCTCATTACAACAGGGATTCTTAAGAGCCAGCTGGGACACTTAGAAAGTGGAGAAAGAGAGATTCCCCCTCCCTACAAATTCAAAACAACCCCAGGGTCAGGCACAGGGCAAGACTCAAGTCTGTGATCCCAATGCTGTGGGAGGATGGCTTGAGGCCAGAAGTTTGAGATCTGATGGGAAGCATAGAGACCTCATCTCTTTTTTTAAAAAAGGAGGGAAAAAAAAAAATCCCAGATGATGCTGATACACAATTGCCACGCCCAACACCCCCTTCCAGGCTGGAAGTCCCACGATGCATAGTGAAAGACTAATATTCGGAGACTTGAAAGGCAACTGGCCAACCGGCCCTGATCTGACCATAAAGTATGCGCAGCATATAAAAAGGCAGTGTTGACCCTTCACAACTAAACTTGAAATCAATCCACGGTCGTACCACTGAAAGAAACAGAAAAGTCAAGAGCACCAGCCTGCGGCAGTCGGCTTAATTCTCTGGAGTACAACCGGACCTGTCATTCCATTTCACCCTAAGTAAAAATAAGTTTTCCCTCTCTTCGACTGGAGTTAAGGCACGTTCGTCCGCTTTCTAATTTCGTTTGCCCTACCAGGATAGAGGCAGCGGGTTAGCAGATGGGCTGCTTTGCCCCGCGCGTCCAGGTCGCGTGGAACCCCTGCACGGGCTTGGTCTCTAACGCGGTGTTCCCATCTGGACTGAATTCCTCCCGCAGGGGCAGCCCGAGACCGCGGGTGTGACCGCCCGCCTCCCTAAAGAAAGGCATTTTTCTCTTCCAAAACCCTGTAAGACGTTGCAAGCTCCCGTCAGCACGCGCCCGAAGTCCACCTCTCAGCCCCCGCGAGTCGACTTCCCCGCCGCCACACAGCAAACCCGCAAGGCCCTTCGGTCCCGGAGTCCCCGGCTGCGGCCGGGGGGCGGGTCTGGCGGTCGGAAGACTCCTCGGCCCCGGCGGGACGCGTCCTGCCGGGCTCGGCCGTCCTCCCCGCGAAGGGGACCTCCTGCCCCCGCGGGATCGAGGATCACCTCGGGCGACCCCGCGTCTCGAACCCGCCACCCGCAGCACAGGCTCGAGAACCGCCTCGGCGCGCGGCCGGGCTCGCCCCG
>NW_007249965.1:715781-732159 GCF_000164805.1 Carlito syrichta | reverse complement strand
AGGGCTGGGGAGCTGCGACCCGTCGAGGGGGAGCCGCCCCCCGGCCCCTCAGTGTCGGCGCCCCCGGCCGGGAGCTCCGCGGAGCGCGCCTGGCGCTCGCCCTCCATCCCGACAGTGCGCGCCCGCCGCCTTGCCGCCGGCCCGAATCCCCGAGCGCGCCCATTGGACTCGGCCCCACGCACCTCCCCGCCTTCCGCCCCGTCTCCCGGAGCCCCGAGCACGCCCATTGGCTCCCGCTCCATCTCCCTCCGCCCATCTCCCCGCCTCCCGACCCTCCGAGCGCACCCATTGGCCTTCGCTCCTCGCTTCCTCCGCCCACCTCCCCGCCTCCCCGCCCCCCGAGCGCGCTCATTGGCTTCCGCATCCCGCGCCCCACCCCTTCAGCCGCTCCAGCCCCTCGCTGGGTCCTCCGAGCCTCGCCCACCCGCCCCGCCTGCCCCGGCCCATCGCGCAGACGCAGAACTGCGGGCATCCGAACCTGGCCGGGATGGCTCTTCCCTCCTGGCCTGGGGCCAGGGAGGCGCGGCCCGGGCGCTCGGGACTGGGGCCAGGGTGGGGCCGGGACGCTCCGAGGCCCGAGGAGGGGGGCGTTCCCACCCAAGCTGGCTCCTGGCAGCGGAGCGAGGGAGGCGGCGGCGGAGAGAAGCGTCCACGTCGCGGGCCCACCCGGCCGGCCGGGAGGAAGACCCCGATACTGGATCTCCCGAGCGCTGCGGCCGCCTTTCCTCTCGGTGATGTTTTGAGCTAATGCAAAAATAAAAGGCTTGAAGGCTTCCTCTGTTGTGCCATTGACTTTGATCCAGGAACTGAACTCTGCGGACGTGTCACTGTCAAGTCAGGAAAGCTGAGCTTTGGAAACCATTTTCAGCCACTTCCCCACGCCTTTTTACTCCTGGAAGGCTTCCTGGAGTGAATGAGCAGGAATGTCACCAAGACCCAAGGACTACGAATGGGACTGGACATCGCCGCCGAGGAATACTCTTCAGTCCTTGCATGCTGAGGCAAGGCTGTAATTATTTAACTCCTCATTGCTTATTATTAAAAAAACAAAAACAAAAACAAACTTCCAAAAATAATGGAAAATGGAGTGCACTTTGATACATATATTATATATAATCATCTTCAGGTTTGATTGTTTACTTCTCTCAGCCTCACCTCTTTTCTGTAGGCCCTGTTTAAATTTTTTAAATAAATTAAGATATAGATAAGAATTCCTTATTTAGGGAAAGAGATCATATCTTTATTTCTGATTAGAGGACAAGGCCTTAGTAATACATTAACCATCCGCATGCACCTCCAGCTGTTTTAGGACCTGCACCTACCTCTCCTGCCAAGTTGGTCACCGTCCCAGTAATATCCAGGGTAGTTTTCTGGATACTTATGGTTATGGTTCCTGCACCCCCACATGTCATCTCCTGCCCATTCTTTAGAAATTAACTGGATTCTCACCTCTTTCTGAAAGACTTTCTAAATGACATTCTGTTCCCAATTTCACTCTTCACCATATTCACCCTATGAATTATATTTGTTTCATGTATATGTCTTATATTTACTAGTAAACTATGACATTTTTAGGTCAGGGATCATGATATGTATTAACCACAGTATCAGATGTACTCACTCAAAAAGAAGACAAGTGATTAAAATACTTATTTTTTTCCTCTCAAAGCAAGTGAGGAAGACTCAGGGTTTTCTTTTTTCCTTCTTTTTTTTTTTTTTTTTTGAGTTGGAGTCTCACTCTGTCACCCAGACTGGAGTGCAGTGGCATGCTCCCGGCCACCACAGCCTCAACCTGCTGGGCTCCGGCGATCCTTCTGCCTTAGCCTTCCAAGTAGCTGGAACTACAGGCATGCACTACCACGCCCAGCTAATTTTGATTTATTGTGGACATGAGGTCTTGCCAAGTTGCCTGAGTGGGTCTTGAACCCTCAGGCTCAGGCAATCCACTCGCCACAGTCTCCCAAAGTGCTGAGATTATAGGCTGAGCCACCAAACTCAGGGTTTTCTAATGGCAGTCTGAACCAGGACATTCTTAATAATACTGTGACTGACTGAATTGTTAGAAAGCATAGAGAATAGACTCAGAAAGTGGGCAGAACCAACAAGGCTGCACAGCCTGGATCAGAGCCAGCACCATGCTCAGAAGAGTAGTACCCTACACTGGATACCATGCCAGCTTCATGTGTTGCCACAGTTGCTGATGTGGCCAGATCCCAGTCACAGCCCCTGACATTGGTACCACAGCCTTGTCTGAGATCTCCCTCTCCTATCACTGCCACAAAAAAAGCCACCACAATCCTGTTTCTCTGTGTTGATTGGTCTCATTTTACAACCCTGGAGGGTATGTCTGCTTGGCCCATCTGACCAAGCTTCATGGACATTTCTAAGGCAGAGGATTTTCTAAACATAGGCTGCATTGTTGCTGGTCAGCCTGAAAAGAAAAAGGAGGAGAGGGAATAAAAGGATGAAGAGTGGGAGAAGGAGGGAGAGGAGAAAAAGCATTCAATTCACCCCTTTAGCTGTCCAACATTAAATCACTTTCTTCACATACCACCACCACCTCGCCCCCACCCGTGCTTGAGTATATGGGCATTTAGTTCACCATCCCTCAGAGGAAGAAAATCTCAAAACTACTTACTGTTAGCTCAACTCCAAGCCTAATATGTCTATTCCATTTGTGTCTCAGCTTCCCATTGAATGGAACTATAACTTGGTTCTTTAATGGAAGAATTCTTATTTGGGTACTAAAGCCTGTAAACCAGCCTTGTCCAAAACTTTGAGTACAGGTATAGTATAGGAGGGAGTCCTGCACAATCCTGTCCTGTTTAGGAGACACACTGTCATACACTAATGTTTGGTTCCAAGAATATACTTCTTATCCACAAGTTTTCTCTCCCCCATGCTTTCCAGATGGGGTCTCCTAAGATCGTAAGTGGGTCCTTGGTATACCCCTCCACCACCTAGAAAGTCTGCTTTTTCTAGTAATGGGTCTCAAGATAAGACAAATCACCCTATGTCTTTACTTATTTTGCTAGAAAATGTTTTGTTTTGTTTTTTTGAGTTGGGGGTCTCGCTCTGTCATCCAGACTGAAGTGCAGTAGCACTATCGTGGCTTACTGTAGCTTTGACCTCCTAGGCTCAGGCAATCCTCCTGCCTCAGCCTCCCAAGTCACTGGGATTACAGGTGAGTGCCACCATACCTGGCTAATTTCAGGATTTGTCATAGAGATGGATTTTCACTATGTTGCCCAGTCTGGTCTTGACCACCTGGGCTCAAGCGATCCCCCCACCTTGATCTCCCAAAGTGCTGGTATTACGGCTGTGAGCCATTGTGCCCAGCCTAGAAACTTATTTAACTAGTTAGAAAAAAAAATGTGATGCGCAAAATCTGTTGAGGAGTAGATAGTCAATATGCTCATGGATGATCTCGTTGAGAGAAATTTGGTGAGCCACAAAAGCAAAGCCAATGTGTCTTTTCCAGTAAAGACTGATCATGGCATCCTCCAGTATGGTGGAGGAGGACCACAAGGAGCTTCTGTCGTTGTAGGTTGAGCACTCAGCAATGGGAGAAGTTGGTGATCCTCTGTGGGGGAAATCCTTACTGGTGAGCCAGCTTGTGACATGCACCCTTGCCATCTTAGCCACTGGGTCTTTGAGGCCCTTGAGCTGGAATCTCTACAAAATCAGTAGGATTAGCCTCCACAGAATCCGAATTTCTAATGGAGCATCTTTTTGGAAAGCATTATCATGGGCTAAATAGGCTTTTATTCTGAGACCATTCCAAGAAATCCATCCATAGACATTTTCCCAGAACTTCTTGACTCCAAGATGCTACTGCCTTTCTTATAAGTCTCATTAAGTCAGACCTTTAGTCTTTGTCCTGGAACCAGCATAAGAATTCCTGTCCTTGACTCTCCTATGCAGCATGGTAGATGCTATCGTGGACCAAGAAGAGAACTGCCCTTTTCCTCGGTCATCCACATCTAACTGGTTCCAGCATATGATCAAAAATCATCTGTAAACCACATTTAGATTTGTAATCCTTGCTGGGCTAGAACTCCCTATGAGATCTTAGGAGTAGAACTGTGGAGAGTGAGACCCAAATGCTCATGCAACGTACACTTTTTGGGCCACCTTTCAAGGGGAGCATTTCCACACAGGAATGGTTTGTTGAGAGCTCACTCAATTGTATGATTTTTCATATTATCTGTTTTATATTTGTATGATGACTATAGCACTCAATTTATGATGAGCTACTCAGGTCACATGGTCACCTAATGTCCCATGCTCAGGTGTCTAGTCTTTGCCAAAATATGATAGCCAGCCAAGGGCTATCTTCTCAAATCTCACAAAGAGGACATGTTTTTCTTTAAAACGTTATTGTTTTTTATTTTCTTTCAGAACTTGTTACAGGCCCCGGAGAGCATCCTTGTTTTCTACAGATTTGCCAATAAAATCAACAGTAAAGGGTAATTGGTGTCTACTCTGAGTTAGACACTTTGTGTATGCTTACTCATTTAATCCTCACAGGCACCTGATGATGTAAGTGTTGTTATTACCAACCCCACTGTATAGATGAGGAAACTGATGAATAGAGGAATTTAGTAACTTACAGTAAGTAGTAAGTGGCAAGTAATCTACTGCTCACTGAAAAGAATGTTATATATGTTGCCTTGAAGACAGAAAAGATAATTTATAAGGTAATTTTGTGATTCTCAGTTCTTGGAATTTAGTGGAATAGATACCACTACAATTCTCCCACTACAAATCCTGAAAACTGTAGCAAGAATCTTTAAGTTAGTGGTTGAATTTGCAACAAAGTAATTCAATTGCAGGGGCAAGAAACAAAGTAACCTTACAGGAAAATGAAACTGGTAAACATTTGAGCTGATATTCTGTCAGTCCCCAGCCTGGAGTAGATAGGATTGGTCTCAGGAAGCTGAAGATTTGAGTTTGAAATTTATCACGAAGAAACAATAGAAATGTCAACTTGTAAATATTCACTCAGTAACAAAACTCATTTGGATCAGCCTGAGTTCCATGAAGGAAAGACATAGCCCCCCTAATCCTAACTCTGGTTTGGAAAGTCACATTCAAAAAGTTAAAGTGTTCCTGGGTGAGTGATATATCTGGGATTTCTGGCATAAACCAATAAAATAATCTTTCTCAATCCACTTCTGACAGTTTCTACAAGTAAAACCATACTGCAGATGAGATCACAAGACATAATTTAAGACATTCAGGAGATAATCTATCAAGAATCGGAATCACCATACAAAACTGTTAGAGGGAGCCTTAGAAAACTTTAAATATTCAAACAATTCCAGGCACGGTAGCTCACGCTTGTAATTGCAGCAATTTATTTATTTATTTATTTATTTATTTATTTATTTATTTATTTATTTATTGAGTTGGAGTCTCACTCTGTCACCTGGACTGGAGTGCAGTGGCTGCTCCCGGCCACCACAGCCTCAACCTGCTGGGCTCCGGCGATCCTTCCGCCTCAGCCTTCCAATTGCAGCAATTTAGAGGCATGAGGATTGCCTGAGCCCGGGGGTTTGAGACCAACCTGGGCAACTTGCCAAGATCTCGTCTCTACAATAAATAAAAAAGTTAGCTAGGCATGGTGGTGCTCGCCTATGGTTCCAGCTACTTGGGAGGCTGAGGTAGAAAGATCGCCTGAGGCCAGCAGCTCAAGGCTTCAGTGGCCACGAACATGCCACTGCACTCCAGCCTGGGTGACAGTGAACTCTGATTCATAAAATAAAATAAAATAATCAAGCAATATACCAGAAATATAAATTATTAAATAAAAAGAATAAAAATAACTACAAGTACTTACTATTTAAAAAAAAAACAGAAAAACTTAGAGATGAAAAATATAGTTATAATGCTGACCGTTAGTTTTTGCCTCTTGCCTCCTAATTGGCTCTGCGGCCTGCTCTCTTGCGATGGAGACGAACCTTATAGCTATGTCTCCTTTGCCACTGAGCTGTCAAGCTTTGTCTGTGAGGGACCTGGAGGGACGCTGGAGGATGAAGCGTTCCTCCTCTTCCTATTTCTGGTGTGATCTTGTGTCAGAGTCCTGCAGAGCGTTGTTTCCTCTGCTGTCCAGTGGGAGGCCTCTGAAGGACTCACCTTTGTGTAGTGGTTGACTCACCGGCAAGCTTGGACAACTGTGTTAGTAGAACTCAGAGGCCCGGATCCTGTGGGCCTGCCCAGCCCAGGCTGCTGTGCCCCCACCCTCTTCTTAGCCCCAGCCATGAACTTGCACCAGCAGTACTGGAGTTCAGTCACCCCCTGACCTCTGTGCAGAGCTGACCCAGGGCACTAGACTCCTGAGAGGGACCCGTCGAGCTCTCGGCTCTTCAATGTCAACAGGGCAGTAGCTTCCCCTGGCACCCAACAAGTTCTAAGGCTCCACATCTGCCAGAGAACGGATGTGCGGCAGGTCCCACAAATGAGGTACTTCTGTGACTTCTCCAGCATTCAGGGAGTCAAGATGATGCTCTTGCCAGGGATGCCTGGATCTCTGCCTTGGTACAGGAGGTCTGGCCCTTGAGTTGCCCCTGTTAATAATGCCTTATACTAAACTTTGTTTCTCTAAATGGTTGTGTGGTTTTTATCTCCTGACTGAACACAGAACAATATAGAATTGCTGGCAGAAATGGTCCCAGAAAACTGACCTGCAAAAATTGGTGTCAGGGAATTGCCTCACCAGTCTACCAAGGAGGGAAAACCTCTCACCTGGTTCAGAGCTGGGTCTTCACGAGTTTCTGGCACCACTCAAGGATCCACTTGAAGAATGGTGGTGAAGGAAAGTTCTCCCTGTGGCCACAACCTCAGGTAGGATATGTGGTCATCTGCTGTGCCTGAAGAGAGGAGTGGCCAGAAATACTGGTCTATGTTAATTTTCAGGTAGTTACAAATGGATAGGTTGGGTGGGCAGGGACTGGGAAGAACAGTTTGGGATGGTTAGTGAAAAGGAAGCTTACAGAAGAACCATGTAGATGGACTTTTTGTTTTATCTTATTATTTATTGTGTATTTATTTAGTAGGGGCTCTCACTCTGTCACCCAGGCTGGAGTACAGTGGCACAGTCATGGCTCACAACACCTCAGCCTCCTAGGCTCAGGTGATCCACCTACCTCAGCCTCCTAAGTAGGTGGGACTACAGGCGTGCTCCACCACACCAAGATTTTTTTTTTTTTTAATTTTTTTGTAGAGACAAAATCTTGCTAGGTTGCCCAGGCTGATCTCAAACTCCTAGGGTCAAGTGATTCTTCCACCTCAGCCTCTCAAAGTGCTGGGATTATAGGTGTGGGTCACCATGCTTGGTGGATTGACTTTTTAGAGTGGTCACAAAGATATCTGTGAATATGATATAACCACTAGAAAGCCACCACTGCAAAGAAAGCTCTTAAAGATCTGGTGGGCTGCAAAGTCCATATGTTGGTTCTTCTTTATGGCTGCATAATTTGCAGCAACTTGGATGGATTTAGAGTTGATCATACTCAGTGATCTATCAAAGAAACTAAGAACAGAGTACCATATGTTCTCACTCATAAGCAAACCTTGAACAATTATTATAATACTATAGGAAAGGGATTGGCAGTAGTGGGAAACTGTTGGGGGGTGGGTGGGATTGACAGTTGAGGGAAACTGCTAGGGGAGGGAGGGGTACACCTCATCAACAAGGGTACCTGCATAATCGATGTTTGTGTATCTAACCCTGAATTGTATCTCACATCTTTATAATGAAAATAAATAAATAAATGTCCAAAAAAAAAAAAAAAAAAGATTTGGTGGGCAAAATTATGCAAACTGGGATGTCAGTCCACTTTTCTCCCCAGTTGTTGTGTGTCTTGCTTAATGGGCCCATGGACTAGGGTGGCAGGGATGGAGTCTAGGCCTGACCCCCATAATGTGAGTCTTCCTTTACCAAGCTGACCTGGTTAGTGCTGTGGGTTTTCTAATCTGCCAACAGCACAGACCAACTCTGAGTCTTCAATATGACACCATTTCTGGGATGTGGAGGCCAAGCCAGTCAGTGGGTGGCAGGCTGATTACATTGGAGCTCTGCCCTCATGGAGTGGGTGGAGACTCATCCTCACTGAAATTCACTGGGTTTGAATTCACTTCCCCTACCAGCACCACCATCCATGGATTCACAGAATGTCTTATTCACCACCATGGCATGCCACACAGCATGACATCTCATCAAGGAATGCATTCCACAGGAAAGGAAGACATCAGGGTTTAGACATTTGGAAGCTACTTTTCTTAGCAAGTATTCCAGAACATGGAAGTGGCTGACTTGACTGAAAAGTGGACTGACTTACTGAAAGCTCAATTATAGTTCTATTTTGGAGATAAAATGGAGCCACAAATAAAATGTACTAAAATAGCAGGGCTCTAGCTTAGAGGATGCTTCAGAGTCTATTCTATAATGCTGTCTCCACCACAGGTAGAAAAATGGACTCAGAAAGTAAGGCATGAAAATGGGAGGAATTTCTCTCGCATTTGCACCTAATAACCCATTTGCAGAATTTTTCTTTTCTGTCCAACCTCTTCTGGCTCAGAAGTGACTCGTGTTTCTTTTGCTCACAGCTCATTGGCCAGAACCCATCACATGGCTCCACTCAACCTGAAGGGGTCATGAAGTACAGTCATACCATTCATTCAGTATTCAGAGGGTCAAAAATAATTGAATAACACAAATAATAGTTGCAGCCTAAAAGCACTTAATTCTAGGTGATTAACTTGAGGCAAAGACATGCTGATGGAGCGCCATATCCCCAAGCCTGTGATTAATACCCAATTATTCTGCAAGTGTACAGTTCTTCACAGGAAATTCCTTACTGGCTTAGAGAAATCAGGCATGTATTTTAAATTATTAGCTTCAATTTCCTCATCAACGAAGTGGGGATAATTAATAATATATACTTCAAAGGCTATGAGGATCAAAGAAACTAATGCATGTGAAATCATTTGTGAACTACAGATCTATACAAGTCTTAATTGTTTATTATTATTATTGTTAATATTATTAACTTGAGTAGTAGCATACAGCTGTCATATTTACCCTACAATTTCATTTGGACTCCTGAGTAGTAATATTTGGGTTAGTTCTTATAACTTAATGCTTTGTAATTTTGATTAGAATATGTGCTTTATAGAAAGGTTTTCCCTACTTTCATTTTCAAGTCCTCTGTCATTTCTGCAACAAATAAATAAATGTGTTAGAATAATAAGGCAACATAATTTAAAATATCTTTAACCCAGCAAAACCCCAAGAACATGGAATATGCATGTAATCCCATGATCTATGGTGGCCTACTTTTCTTTTAAACTGGATATAATAATTCTATTACCAAAGGCAGGAACCTGAAAATGATCATTATTAAAGATGGGAAGTAAATTTATTAGCTAACAAAACTGAAACCACAGAGGTAGCATGATCTCTAGGTTTAGTAAGATAATTTTCAATAAGTATTATCTCATTAAGTCTATGAACACACTGATTTAAATTCAACTTAACATTGCCAAGCTTGTTTTTAAAATGCTTGTGTCTTTAACTGGAAACAAACATTTAGTTGTTTTCAATAGCTTCTCAAACCCTCCATATTTGGTTTCTATGGACAGACCCATAAGACAGATCATTGCTCTCATGGAATTTCATTTAAGTCATGCTATACAATGACAATTTACCATAGTTCATTTCATTTCTAGAACAAAAGTTTCTTTGAAGATTTTTTTAAGACAACTTTAGGAAAAATTGTTCTAATAAATCACCTATGTTTGTTGATTACTTTAAGTGAAAGTGTTATGGAAGATAGAGATATTATATCTGAAAAGCAAGACTAATGCTGATTTTCTCTTTTAAAAAATAGCAGCTTTATTGACACACAGTTCACATACCGTACAATTCATCCATTTAAAAGCACATAAGCCATTGATTTCTGGTATGTTCACAGAGTTATGCAACCACCACCAAGATCAATTGCAGAACACTTCCTTTACTCCAAGAAGAAGCTCTTTGCCCACCCACAGTCACTCCCTTTTGTCCCATCTCCCAGGCCCAGGAAACACGGATTTATTTTTGGTCCCTACAGATGCGCCTAGTCTTTGCAGCTCATATGAATGGAATGATATAACGTGGTTGTGTGTGACTGGCTTCCTTCCCTGAATGTGAAGTTTTCAGGGTTCCTCCAGACTGTAGCATGCATGAGTGCTTCGTTTTGTAATCACCAAATGTGGTGTGTTCATTGCATGGACACACCACATTTGATGTATCCATTCATCAGGCGATGAGCATTTAAGTGATTTCCACCTTCTGGCTATTGCTAATAGTGTTGCTATGAGCGATTATGCACATGTTTCTGGGTGGATGTCTATTTTCTCGTCTCTTGAGTACATGCCAGTAAGCAGAATAACTACGTCGCGTGGTAACTCAGTTCAGCCCTTCCAAACACCTCCCGATTGCTCCTCTCAGCGGCAGCATTTTACATGCCATCAGCAGTCGATGGAGATTCCAATTTCGTCACCTTTCTCAGTCCTTGGAATTTTCTTTTTGGATATAGCCCCCCTAGTGGATATGAAGGGTTATGTCCTTGTGATTCTGATTTGTATTTCTCTGATGGCAAATGAGATTGTTTGTTTGTTACTATTTATATATTTTGAGTCAGGGCTTCTGTCGCTCAGGCTAAATCCAAGGCACAGTCATGGCTCACCTCAGCCTCAACTTCCTGAGCTCAGGCAATCCTCTTGCCTCAGACTCCCGAGTAGCTGGGACTACAGGCATCATTCCACCACACTTGGCTAATTTTTTTATTCTTTGTGGAGACGAGGTCTCGCTATATCGCCCAAGTTAGTCTCAAACTCCTGAGCTCAAGCAATCCTCCCACCATGGCCTCCCAAAGTGCTGGAATGACAGGCATGAGACACCATGCTCAGCTTTGAGCATCTTTTTGTGTGACTGCTGACCACGTCTGTATCTTCCCTGGTAAATGTCTATCTTGATCTTTCCCCCAATTTTCAATTTGGGCCATGTGTCTTTTATCACCTCCCATCACAGGCTCTGACCCTATACCTTGTCACAGAGTTCTGCAGTCACACCCACTGCAGCTCCCGCAGACCAGGTGCAGTGTGGGCTGTACCCATCTCCACCTGCAGCTCAAAGTATTCCCCAGAGAGCCAGGAATCACAGGCAGAGGACTGCCATGGGGGCGGTGTCACCAGACAGCCCCTAGGAAGACTGAGCAGGGCCAGTCCCTCAACCCACATAGGTAGAGTCTGCAGCCTGTGAGTACAGCCGGGAGAACTTCAGGAACTTGACATTCACTAGTGATGGCGTCAGGGTGGACTGCACACAGCAAAGCTGTGGGGCAAGGGTGCCCAAACCTGCAGGGTGAGAATGCCATCCCAGGGGACCAAAAAAGTGCAGCTGTTTGGGGCAGTGTGCCAATTTATAATATCAAGACCCAATTTTTTGATAACTAAATCCAAGGAACATGACCTTAGATGGTATTTAAAGCTACAAGATGTAATGGCCTCATCTAATATGTAGACGACAGAGAAGAAATCTGAAGACTGAGCCCATAGTGTTCCAGTGTTTGGAGTTTGGGGGGGACAAAGGAGAACCAGCAAGTGAGATTCAGAAGGAGCAACCAGTGAGTTAGGGGAGAATAATGTTAAAACATTTCCTAATTTTGAGCACATAATCACTCTGCTGAATTATGCGAAATTTATTATTTTATTCAGTAAAAAAAGTACTTAATTTTCCTAAAAGAAGAAATATATCCTATGTCTACCTTACTTTGATGAAAGTAGAAACTGATGTTTTGAAAAAGCTAATCATTAAAATGTGCTAAGCATGTGCCGGGCTCAGTGGCTCAGCCTGTAATCCCGTGCCTTTGGGAGGCTGAGGTGAGTGGATTGCCTGAGCCCATGGGTTTGAGACCCGCCTGGGCAGCGAGACCTCTACAATAAATCAAAAAATCAACCGGGCATGGTAGCGCATGCCTGTAATTCCAGCTACTTGGGAGGCTGAGGCGGAAGGATCGCCGGAACCCAGCAGGTCGAGGCTGTGGTGGCTGGGAGTGCTGGGTGACAGAGTGAGACTCCAACTGTCACCCAGTCTGGGTGACAGAGTGAGACTCCAACTCAAAAAAAAAATGTGCTAAGCAGTTTTAAGGCAATAAGTCTTTCAGATAAACTAATATTAAAATAAAAGTATAAAATAAATTATAAATTAAAATAAATAAAGAAGTTTTTTTCTGATAAACTAATATCAACATAAAAATATAACAAAGGCTTCCAAATCCCCCTCTCTGGAAAGAAGCATCAGACTCTCAAATCTTGCTGTTCAATGTGCCCACCGAGGAGACATAGACCAGCAGTTTCATGTTTCCAGGTTTTTAAATTCTGATTTTACCTTGAAGTATTATCAGAATACTAATGGAAACAACAAAGAAAGCATAATTGCAGTCGCATAGAAAACCAATTTGGTTTGGATTGTCACTTACAAAGATGGCCACATGTCTTTCATTTAAAGATAAAACAAGAGAAATATTTCATCCCAGAAAATAAAAGCAAAATTGGGGTGCATTTTGATGTCAGAGCTAGAAAAGCATTCTTATGAGTGCTGGGTGGTATCTCTTCTCCTCTGAAGTAGCAAAGCTAATATGATTTACATCCAGATGTGAATCTGCTGCCATCCACTCTACTCAAGTTCTTGTGGTGTGTCATTCCCTTTGTTCAGTTTCCCAAATACATGCATACCAGATTGGAACAGTCTAAATGTTCTGAGATTCTGAGATGCTTATTAAACTGAATTAGCCTGTATTTGCCTCTGAAGAAAATGCCTTTCATTTATTATCTATTATGTGAATGCATTCTGTGCTATTGTAGATGTAAACATGAATAAATGTTAGAACCTCAAAGAAATCCCTATTTGCTGGGAAAGATGTATGAGTGTGTAGTGTGATGTAAAATGTGCTGTTAGCGGTAAGATCATCACACTGATGGGCTCTCCTGGGCAGGGGCACTGTTGATACCCCCATGTCCTGATACAGCTCCTGGTCCTCGGTACATTTTTTGAACACTCTCCTACCTGTTGGCACTGAGAGCATTCTAGTGGAGGTGTCAACTGGTTCTGGAAATGTGAGGGTATTTTCACAAAGCAGAGAAGGGAGGACAGCAGGATCAAGACAGAGAGAAGAAGGATGTACAAAGACACAGAATTTGGGAAGTGCAGAGTCTCTTTGGATGTTGTGATGGATGTTGTGAGTATAGTGCAGGAAAGAAGTAAGAAGTGGCTGTTGTCAGATGGTCAGTGGCCTGGTATGCCTCGGTGTTAAGAAGCTCAGGCTATGTACTCCAGGCATTATGGAAGCATCAATGTGGTCTGTTTGTTTTGAGTTGGTGTCTCACTCTGCCACACAGGCAGGAGTGCAGTGACATGATCACAGCTCAGTGCAGCCTCCTCTTCCTGGGCTCAGGCAGTACTTCTGCCTCAGCCTCCCAAGTAGCTGGGACTACAGGTACATGACACCATGTTCAGCTGATTTTTTTGATTTTTGTAAATCTGTGTTGCCCAGACTGGCCTCCAATTTCTGGGATCAAGCGATCCTTCCAACTTGGCCTCCCAGAATGCTGGGATTAAATGTGTGCATCAACTGTCTTTTAATAACATGGAAATTTTGTTTATATTGACCATATTGACCAAAATGTTCAAACATTTTATCATAGTTTCTGGTACAATATGTTTGACTTAATATACACATTTGCATGCAAAAGGGTGTGAGCAGGGGATATAACTGAGAGTCTGGATGGATTTATTGCCCTAGCTGGATTCTGTTATGGATGGCAAGCCTATGTCCCCCAAAATTTCTGTGTTGAAATGGGAAGGTACTGGGAGATAGGAACTTTGGGAAGTCATTGGTCTTAGATGAGGTCATGAATGTAGTACCCCCATGTTGAGATCAGTGTCCACATAAGAAGAGAAAGAGTCTTGAGTTTTCTCTTTCTCTGCTATACAGGGATATCATAAAAAGATGACTATCTGAAGCCCGGAAGGGAACCCTCGGCACACACTGAATCTGCTGGCCCCTTGAGTTTGGACTTCTAAGACCTCAGAACTGTGATAAATGAATGTCTGTTTTCTAAGCCACCCAGTCTGTGCTGTTTAAGTATGACCTAAGACAGCTCCCCACAATTCCTTCTTCCTCCTCGATTTCTTCCTTCACATCTTTGCTGAAAGAGCCTGGAAGGCCAGCAGTCAACCGTAGGCAAAATATTGAGATCTATTCTCCAAAGCAAAAGGAATATGGGAGTGAGGGCAGGGTGAAGGCCAGGGCCTTGAGACACGGTATTCCTCCCTCTTCTGGCTTGGGTATCTGCCTCTCCTGACCTGAAGGCCAGAATCCAACCCACCCATCACAGTGTGACTGTTAACAAGCACAGCTCACAAGAGCACCAAAACAGACATCACCTTCACAACAAGGACTGTGCAGTTAAATGTAACTTAGAAAACCTGAGACCGTACTCATCAGAGAGGCCCACATGCAAGTGTGGCTCCTGTTGGTTCTTGGGAAGTTGGCTTTCAGAACATTTCCAGTCCACCTGTAACTGATGTGTGTGGTTCGCAGGGCCAATACTTGAGGAACAATGTGGTGGGTGCTAAACACTTGAATTTTTTATTTTTTATTTTAAATGTGAGTCTGAAATTTTGAAATATGCTAGGAAGAGTGTGCTTATATAACAAACCTCCAATAACAGTCTTGAGTACTGAGTCTCTATTGAATTTCTTTGGTCCATAATGCTTTGCATACGTGGTTCCAACTCATCTCGGGAGAAATTGACTGTGTCCTGTGTTCGCTGGAAACTCCTGGGGATTTGTGCCTGATTTCCATCAGACATCTCTGCCTGTGAACTTTTCCCTCTGTGGTGTTGCTGTGTATGCTTTCACATTCTATAGGAAACCATAACCGTGAGGATTCAACTGTACGTTGAGTGCTGTGTAAACTTCTAGTGAGGCACTAAAGCTGGACATGGTCTTAGGTCTCTCAAAGCAGGGACCTGGAATAAAAGAACAGGCCTACAAATATAATCCACATCAGCTATTTAGAAAAACCAACTGAGTCTTAAATCTTAAAAAAGAAAATTGCCCAAAATGAATGAAGAAATACCTTCGCAAAACAGAGATGTAGAACACACACTAACAAATCACTCAGAAAAAATAATTAGCTAATCCAGAGAAAAATGAGAAAAAATATGAAAATAAAGACAAAGCAAAACAATAACTACTGTAATCAACTTGAGAAATATTTGAGATTTATTGCCAAAAATATCTTCAAAGTAGTAAACAGAGGGGGGAAAAGTTCTTAAAAATTAAACATATAATTGAATAATTTTAAAAATGCTCTTAAATTATATCCCTTTTCATGGTGAAAAACAAAGGGACAGGAAGTTTGAGAGAAATAATCAGATATAGATAATGAATTCAAGTGGTTCAAAAATTCTGTAAGAGTTCTAAAGTAAGAGAGTGGAAATAGAGGGGAAAAGGAACAAAGAGATAATGGAAGAAAAGTTTGTAGGGTTGCAAAGAGACACTGGTCGTCAAATTAAGATGTTCACTGTGAATGGACTAAATGTAGACAGATCCTCAAATAGACATCATCATGAAATTTCAGAACACCAATTGTGAAGAAACAGTCCTAAAAGTTTAAACAGTGAGGGGAAAAGTGGCATTTATCAAGGAATGCGATTTAGGCTAGCATCTGATACTTCATCAGCAAAATTAAGTTCTAGAAGATTAAAAGAGAAAAATCTTCCAAACTTCTAATTGAAATTATTTTCATCCTTTAGTTCTATACCGAAACTGTTCATCAAATCTGTGGACAAATTATATCTTTTCTGAAATACAAGGTTTCTAAGCATTTACCCACTGGAGAATTATGCTGAACAAAAGGAGAAAGAAAAACAAGAAAAGGAAGAGATACATCAAAATAAATGATGAAAGTCACCCAGGGATTCAGTGAAAAGGATCCCTGGGATGGCATTTTGCAAGAGTACCTGGTCCTAAGTAGATTAGAAAATCTGTGGATTCGAAGAAAAAAAAAATGTGATCAGGAAGAATAATGAGGTGAACAGCAAGAAACAGAGATCCCATTAAAGCACGGGACATAGGTGATAAGAGGAGTGATGGTCTTCTCCCAATAAAGAAAGAAGGAAGCCGGGCTCGGTGGCTGAGCCTGTAATCCCGCACCTTTGGGAGGCTGAGGTGAGTGGATTGCCCGCAGGTTCGAGACCCACCTGGGCAGCGAGACCTCATCTCTACAATAAATCAAAAAATCAGCCGGGCATGGTAGCACAT
>NW_007249965.1:656159-715755 GCF_000164805.1 Carlito syrichta | reverse complement strand
CAAAAAAAAAAAAAAAAAAAAAAAGAAAGAAAGAAGGAAAGCAAGTAGGAACATGAGAAAAGCGGTGAAGTTGTGTAAGTTAACCGCTGTTCAGATGGGGAGACACTATCACATGGTACAGCATCTGAAAACCGATGTAAAGAAAGTTCCCTTGGTGGGGACTCTTCTTTCCCAGGAACCATGATTAAGTGATGGAGGTGTTAGCAAACTGCCTTACCCCAAAGCGAATCTTATTTACATTCCATAGTACCGTCAGCATTATTTATTGCTCTTCAACTTTCAGTCAACCTAGAAATAAAGCCTGGGAGACTTGATTACAGGATAAACAATAAAGGAGACTGCACAGTGAATTTCTTTCCTGAAGTACTTCAGGCAGTCATGAATCATGCCAGGCATATAGTAGGTACTCAATAAATATTTACTGACAGAATGAATAAAGCAGATATAAACACACAAGAGATATCCAAAAGCATAACTTCTTGGAAGTTAAAAAATATACACATCATAACATTTTAATTAAAAAGATTTGAAAAGAAAATAGTGAAATAACCAGAAAACAGTGAAAGAACACATCATACCACAATCTCTGGACCTAGTGAAGCCTGAGTCAGAAGAAAATGTTTGGATTTCTTTACTCTCAGTGCTGAAGAGGAGATGAACAACAAAGCAAAACATCTAAACACACATCAAGAATTTAGAAAAACAATGAATTTAGAAAAGAAGAAAAGAGGAAGTAGAAATTACATAATAAAATCTGAATTAATTTAGAGAAAAAAAGAAAATGAAACCAAAGCACATATAAAACCCACTTTTGTAAAAGACCAAGAGAGAAAACGCTTCATAAGCATAATGGAGAAAAGAGAGAAGCAAAACACACAAGATTAGGGACTGGAGAGGGGTCATCACCATAACCACAGAGAGGATTAAAATACTCATTAATTGAGCTGGGTGTGGTGGCTCATGCCTGTCATCTCAGCACTTTGGGAGGCGGAGGCGGGAGGGTTGCCTGAGCTCAGGGGTTTGAGACCAGCCTGGGCAACTTAATGAGACCCACCAGGTATGGTGGTGCATGCCTGTAGTTCCAGCTACTAGGAAGGCTGAGGCGGAAGGATTGCTTGAGCCCAGTAGTTCAAGGCTGTGATGGCTGTGAGTGTGCCACTGCACTCCAGTCTGGGTGACAGAGTGAGACTGACTCAAATAAGCATCATCATCATCATCATCATCATCATCGTGAAATGTTACAGGAACTCGCAAAATGCATATGTATGGAAACGACAAGACCCCCAGAGAAAAGCAGAGAGAAAGGAAAAACAACAGCAGATACAGTCTTTACTTCTGAAAATTGAATGAATAACCGCCAGTGAAGAAGTCTCCAGGAGAACACACCCTTGACTTCTTCCTCATGGAACCCCAAGGAAATTAGAGCAAAAGAACAAAAAAGGCATCAGCATGTGAGGACAAAGGGGAGGGTGAGCAGATAACAAGAAACCAGACAGGGAGTCAGGGGAGTTGAGTCTAGCTGAGTGGGCAGTCTCGACAGAATGCCCCTGAGAGCTGACAGCAAACCTGTGGGGTGGAAGAGAAGTGGGCAAAGGAAAGCCATAGACTCCCTGGAAACCCTGGAATGCTCAGGGATGGAAAGATCCAAGGACCTTCGACTGTATATGCATGGACTGAAGGTGAATGAGAGACACTGTCTTTAGAGCCCTTTCCCTGTCCCCTGAAGCCAGGTGTCTGTCCCCCCACCCCTCCCCAGAAGAAACCTGGAAGTTAATCCCACCTGTCCTGTTGTGGATTCAGGGCAATGGGCACATCACTGAAGCACTCTTGAAAACAACCTCATGATATAGATCAAAGTATAAAACAGATCTATCAAAAATCTAAAAATTAACTTCTAGTCCTTAAAAATGAGAGAATCCCTATATCACAACTTTTAATTGCGACATATATAAAAAATATATATGTATGTATGTATACCCATTTTAAGAGATGTTATCTATTATTACTTTTTGAAATTGAATTAAATTATGGTAGCAATGTGTAGTATGATGGTCACTCAACTGTGCTTCTGTTGTTTTCTTTGACTGTCCTGCCTGTCGCATAGTGATGCTAGCATTCATTTGATAAACACCATCTTTTGAGTGAATATCATACTTATTATATATATATGTAATAATATATATATAATAAGCCAAATATATATATGGGCTACAATTGGAAAGGATTTTAATTTCTAGCTATAAATGGGTAGGTGAATTATGACATACTCAACACTCTGAAATATTAGACACCCAGTACAATGAGTCAATTCCAGTCATACATGTTGACTTGGAGGGACTTTACAAAGTATTGACATGCCTTTAGGTAAAAAATATGTCTATGAACAAAAATACATTTTGTTTAAAACAGTGAGCTTAAAAACATATTTGTTTAGAGCTGAATTTGAGGAAATAAAAGTCTGAAGTGAGCCTGCATAGAAGTGGCTAGGAGGTGGAAAAGTACAACTTGGTAACACTGAAAGTCTGTCAGCTGCAGGGATGGAGTGATTCTGTTCAGAGATTCTGTGCAGAAAGGAGACCAAGGAGCATCCTGTGCAGATGCCTCTCCTAGAGGCATCCATATCCTGGGAGAGAAGGCAAGAGGTGGTGACTAAAACCCCTCTCCATCCTGGATTCATCCAGCAAGATAGCCTGGCTTGCCTCCAAGCTGCCTGGTGTACTTACTTACACCTTAGATTCCAGATCAGAAACGGTGGTGACCATCTGCAAATCTGGGTATGTGGGGCAAACTCTATCAGTAGGTCGAGCAGCTGTTTTGCTGTTGACTCTAGAAGAAAAAAAAAAGCTGCCTGGGAAGCACTGACAGTTTGATCTAAAAGTCAACATACTGGACAAATAAAGTGAATGGATTTTATCCTCATGCCAGCATTTGATTACCCTTGCAAGAACAATTTTTTAAGTTTTTGACATCAACGTCTTCCACATATGACTGTTTCTACTGTGATGATTAAAAGGCTTTATGAAAAAAAATGTTCATGACTTACATTGTTGTTTGATGTAGTTAATAGACATTCATTTGTAATTCAAAAAGAACTTTTCTATAAATGTTTCTTTATTAGTGTTTTTTTAAAAAATCCATGGAGTCTACAAAAGTGGTGACTCATATTTTATGCCTGATTTTATTTGTCAGTTCGGCTGATGTCTGAACAGCTTTTAAAAAGTAATTGATGTTAGGTTAGTACTTTAGGAACGGAAATATTGTGGACAGATTGTGTGAGAGAAACTCAAGCGGCTTTCGCCTTTCATGAGTATCTATAAATGGAAGAAAGTAGAATTTCAGGATGGAACATTCTCTAGCATACAGTATATTCAAGAATATCAAAGCCTTTGAAAAATAATAGAAGTCTTTTCAGTTGAATTAACTCCTGAATATGATATCACATTTTAAATTCATGAAAGAAAAGTAACCATTTAGAATAATTATGTCCACTTCAGTAATGAATATATAGGTCACTTCAATTTTCCAGTGTTAGTAAGTTTTGGTAACACTTCACTAAAATTAAGGCAATTTTAGATTAGTGTTAGAATTCAATGGTCTCCACCTGATTTATTTTATTTTTCTAAGCTTTAATGAAATATAAGTGATATGCAAAAAATTGTATATATTTAACATAGAAAATTGAAATATAAGTGATATGCAAAAAATTGTATATATTTAACATTTGATGAGTTTGGGCATATGTATAAGCCCACAAAACCATTTTGGCAATCAAAGTAATAAAAATATCTATCTACCCCTTTTCAGGTTTGGTTTGGTTTATCTCTTTTTCTCTTCTTTCTTGTTTTGTGGTAAGAACACATTTCTGTCAACTTTTAAACATTTTATTAGAGCAAATGAACTTTGTTTCAAACTTACAGATTTAAGTAAATGAACTATATTAATCAATTATTTTGTGATGTAAAAACTACACTTATTCATTCACACATTTAGAATACAAATATTCCTTCCCACAATATTGTTTAAAAAATACCTCAGGGAATCAGACAGCTAAAAAAGCAGCAGTGGAGCCCCAGTAAATTTCATGATCTCATGTAACAGCTGTTCTCCTCACAGTGAGAAAAAAGCTATGCATGGAGAGTCAACTAGCATTGCTGGATGATGTTTTGACCTTAGATTTGCATGTCCAGGATAGGAAGAATGACGTGAGAGAGAATGTTAAGAGAATATGATATCTTTTTACATTGACTCCATGTTCCTTTGACAAGACCAGTAGTAGCCCTGGGGACTTTGCCATTGGACTGACAACTCACCACAAGGCACTTGCATCTGAAAAGATGAGTGCAGAAGAGAAAGTAAGTTGACCCACTGCCATTGAGGCCTTCAGAGATTTGCCTGTATTTGGCTATTTTACACATAGTTCCCATGAAAATTAGAATAAACACAATTTTCTAAATTTCTCCTTGAAAAATTTTGCACATTTAATTCTGAAAACTCATTTCTAACATCTATACAAACAAAGTGGCCAGACAAAAAGAGAGAGGGAGGGGGAAACAGAGAGAGGGAGAGAGGGAGGGAGGGAAAGAGAGAGGGAGAGAAAGAGAGAGGGAGAAGGAAAAAGGGAGGGAGGGAGAGAGAGAGGAGGAGAAAGAGAGTGAGAGAAGGGAAGAGAGAGAAGGGGGGATTAGTAAAGGCCTCAGACCTCATCTATGCTCAGTTGACATTGCGTATGAATGAATAAGAATGAAAAACATTTTGAATTCAACTTGTTTTAGTAACTTTTCTCTTTTAATCCCAAAGCATTTCCTTGTTAATTAAAACTTTATCTCCTAATGAAATTGTTTAACCTGGTTAGTTGATCAAAAGGAATTAAATTTCTTCAATGACTAAAGACAGAAATGACCTGAAATATGCAGTCCAGATACATTCAGTCTGAGAATGAACTCACTATATGAAAGTGAGAAAATTTAATTGCATGTTTTGAAGAGTCAAAAAATACAAATGTGATGGTATCTTACCATGAAGCTCATGAATATTTTAAAAGTAGTTTTAAGCCAAAGTGGTGTGAATCATCAAAGATAATGTATTTTAATAGAATTTAAATACAGAGTAACTTTTATCAAGAATTTCCCTAATGCTTATTTTTTTTCTTTCCCTTTCCAGAAAAGGCAAAAAGCCTGGGGAAGTGGGAGAAAAATCTCAAATTGTTTTCAGGGAGAAAATACTCATAACATCCAAAATAAGATTTGATTTGATGGTTTGTCTAAAAAAACTAAATAAAAAAAAACCACTTCCTGATTTTATATTAATGATACTAAGTCATTTCTATCAGAGGAATTGCAAGAGTTTTCCCAGAATACAGTTGACCATTCACTTTTGCTTTTATTGTTCCCTGGTGTGAGACTTTTTTGGCGGGGTAGGGGGCTGGAGTCTCACTCTGTAGCCCAGGCTGGAGCGCCGTGTCACACTCACGGCCACGCCAGCATTGACTGGCTGAGCTCCAGTGATCCTTCCTCCTCAGCCTTCCAAGTAGCCCGAACTACAGGAGTGCGCTAACATGCTGGGCTAATTTTTTGGTTTAATGTACAGACGAAGTGTTGCCAAGTTGCCCAGACTGGTCTCGAACCTGCAGGCTCAGGCAATCCACTCGCCTCAGCCTCCCAAAGTGCTGGGATTACAGGCTGAGCCACTGAGCCCAGCCTGGTGTGAGATTTGTATTGTTTATGAAGCAAATCTTTTTTATGCTCCTAACGACTTGGTAGTGTCTCCACTGTTTCACTATAATGGGGAAGAGTCTTCTTATCCCAGGCATTCATTTACCAACCCTTGCAAAGTTTTCCTTAAAATCCAGACAATAACTTACCTTATAGTGTGGTTGAAGTAATTAATTGAGATAAATGCTCAATAAGCGGTAGACACTGTTAAAATTACTCTTAAACATAATTTGATCATTAGTGCAAGGTTTTTTAATGTTAAAAAGATATTATTTAATACTAAGAAAAACATTGATTTTGGAAAATTATTTTTTTTAAATTGCAAAATTTGTTGTAATTTATTTAAGATGTATAAATCTTTATTCAAATTAAATTATTGTAGCTTTATTTTTTTCTGCTTCCTTTATTGATTTTGGTTTAGAATTATCCTAAATACATCAAATTAATTGGGAAAATCTTTTATCATTTTTCTTTCCAGCAATAAATTATGTTACCATCAGAACTATCTATTCTTTAAAATACTGAAAGCCCACATTCACAAAGCCATATGACTCAGAACCTTTTGGGCAATGGTAATAATAATTACATAAACTTTTCCCCAAATTATCTTATATATATAGTCTGTTTAATTGCTAGTACCTCTATGCATCAATTATGACAAATTAAAATGTCTACAGAAACATCCATGTCATTGAAGTATATTAGACTAAGTGTGTATATAGCATTTTTTTAAATTATAACAACCATTATTAATTTACTTTTTTTAATAACTTTTTTATTTTCTCACTTTTTATAATTATATTTTTTTGAATTTTTCAGTATAGTTGTTTTGCAGAGCTAATATTTCCAATATTTTCCTAATTTTTAAATTTATTTTACTTGTTATCATCTTAATTTGTTTCTAAAATTTCCAAGTCTTTTAAAAAGTTCTAAACATCATGTCTTCATGAATATTTATGAATTTTTTTCTTTGTTAAATAAGAAAATAATTGAAGCCTATTTATCTCTCTCTCTTTATGGTATTTTATATGTTGTCTGTATTTTATCTGGCTGGAATTTGTTTTTTATAAAGTATAAATTGAGAAGTTAACTTTTTTCCCACTAAGTGTACTTAGGGTTTCAGTGCTCTTCATTTACTCGGTCATTCTTTCCTCACGACCTTGAAACACCATCTTTTGGGGGAAAAAATGGCATTTACTTGTATACCTAATCCTGAATTATACCCCACTTATTTATTTATTTATTTATTTATTTATTCCTTCCGCCTCAGCCTTCTGAGTAGCTGGAACTACAGGAGCGCGCTACCACGCCCCGCTAATTTTTTGATTTATTGCAGAGATGAGGTCTGGCCAAGTTGCCCAGGCGGGTCTCGAGCCCACAGGCTCAGGCAATCCACTCACCTCAGCCTCCCAAAGGCGCGGTATTACAGTCTGAGCCACTGAGCCCGTCCCAAAGGCGCGGTATTACAGTCTGAGCCACTGAGCCCGGTTCCCCACATTTTTAAAAAAGAAAAAAAAAAGGCCGGGCTCGGTGACTCAGCCTGTAATCCCAGCGCTTTGGGAGGCCAAAGTGAGTGAATTGACTGAGCCCGCGGGTTCGAGACCCGCCCGGGCCACTTGGCGAGACCTCATCTTTACAACAAATCAAAAGTTAGCGGGGTGGATCGCCAGAACCCAGCAGGCCGAGGCTGCGGTGGCCGGGAGCATGCCACTGCACTCCAGTCTGGGCGACAGAGTGAGACTCCAACTCAAATAAAAAAAGCAAAAAAACAAAAACAAAAACAAACTATGGCATTTGTAGTTGCACTGATGTTTGTGTCTGTTTATGGGTTTTTTAGTTTATTCTGATAATGTACCTGACACCTGCACCATCCTTGTAACATTTGTGGCATAATGATTAACTTTAATATCTGGAAAAACATTCTTTTTTCTTGATCTTGCTTGACTTCTCAGAGTTAGTCAACAAATTAATCTCTTCTATATTATTGAATAGCCTTCCTCTCTTGACTTTCATTATTCCACATTTTATTGGTTCTATTCTGTCCCTCTCTCTCATCCATTTTAGTCATCTGCAAATGTTTTCCTCCCATATCTAATCTTTAAATGCAATTAATATAAAAATCTGTGCAAAAAACCTGATTGTATTAATTTTGTCTGATTACAATAGTTATAAAAAGTTATTCACAATTTCAACACCTCAAAAATACCTAATTCAGACTTTCAATTTAGGCTATAAAAAGCTGACTTGTATCAGATCAATATTTCCACAATGAACACCTAAAAAAGCTTTATATTAATACATTAAAACATAAAAAATGTTCATAAACAGTGGGAATCTACCAAGCAGTCTGAACCTGAGGGTCCTGGATCTCTGAGAGGAGAAAAATGCATTGGGATTAGTCTAACACTCAGTGTTACCATTCTCCTTTAAGTATTTATTGTTTGTAAGTTGTAGCTAAGAGTCTAGAAAGTCAGAGAGCCACAACTAAACAGAGAAACCCAGTAGAATTGTCAGCACTTTTGTGGTGTGAGGGAGACAGCACCCAATTCAGGACTTACCAAGAATAAGGGCTGTAGGTATTGAGTTGAATTCCTAAAGGGTTATATCTAGAACATCCCTCACAGAGATTGACACCCAAGTTTTCAACAGCTCAATCCACATTGGAGAAAGGAAGCCCACTCTCAAATCAGGCTGACAGTCAGATACAAATGTAAATCTTCTCTGGAGCAAGATGATATCACCCTGACCTCATATTAGCCTAAATATCTGTGTATACATTGTCTGGCACTAACAACAAAACAAAATTACCATAAAACAAGATACAATATTAAATAATAGAAGGTAAGAAAAAATTAGGCAATATCAACAGAATTACAAATAATTCATATATTGGAGTTACCAAATTTTGATTTCAAAATACTTGAATTCGCCGGGCTCAGTGGTTCAGCCTGTAATCCCGCACTTTGGGAGGCTGAGGTGAGTGGATTGCTTGAGCCAGTGGGTTCGAGACCCACCTGGGCAACTTGGTGAGACCTCATCTCTACAATAAATCAAAAATCAGCCGGGTGTGGTAGTGTACGCCTGTAATTCCAGCTACTCGGAAGGCTAAGGTGGAAGAATTGCCGGAAGGCTGAGGTGGAAGAATTGCCGGAGCCCAGCAGGTCGAGGCTGTGGTGGCTGGGAGCAGCCACTGCACTCCAGTCTGGGCAACATAGTGACTCCAACTCAAAACAACAACAACAACAACAACAAAAATACTTGAATTCATATTTAAAAAAAAAAAAAAATTGAATAATTTTAGTAGAGAATTGAAATTCATAAAAAATAGTACGATGAAAATTCTAGAATGAACAAATACAATACTTGAAATTAAAAATAAATATATTGGTTTAATGGCAGGCTAAAGACAGCTAAAGAGAACATTAATATACTGGAAGAAAACTCAATTGAAATTATCTAAACTGAAGCAGGAAAATAACAAATAAGATGTTAAATTCAGCAAAAAAAAAAAAAAAAGAAAAGAAAAAAAGAAAAGAAAAACCTAAAAGATATATAGAAATAATGAAAAATTCCAAATATTTGTACTCTGAGTCTCAGGGGAGAGGCAAAAATGAGAAGGAGGCAATTTTAAAAGAGAAAAATAAATGATAATCTTACAAATTAAAAACTGGAGTCATCAGTGAGAGATTCAAGAACTGTCACAAACCCTAATCAAGGTAAATATTTTAAAAAACACATTAAGGCACATCGGACAAAGAAAATATCCTAAGTTGTCAAAAGAAAACAGACACATTGCTTTCAAGTAGAAAAATAAGAGCTTCTGTCTCTTTTAAAGAAAAACACTGTAAGCCAAAAACTAAAGTCAGAGTGTTAAAGAGCTGAAAGGAACTTACTGCTAAGCAATAAAATTATTCTTCAAAAGTGAAGAGGAAATGAAGATGTTTTTGGGGGAAAAAAAGCAAAAACTGAGAGAATTATTTCCTGGTAGATTTATAGACAACTGATATGAAAGTGAGGTCTTTAAGCCTTTGGAATATGCTGCCAGTTAAAAACATAAAAGCACAGATAAAAACAAAAAAGTACAAAATGGTATAAATGTAAATAAGTCTAAGTGAATATTAGCTGAATAAGACTATAGGTGTGGGTCACCATGCCCAGCTAAAAATTTTTGTTTTTAAAATAAATAGGATTGGCAAGGCTTAGAACAATTCCTCAGTCTGTCCGTCAGATTACCAGTACAGTGAATAGTCATTGTCAGGTTCTCGTAGTACCTATCAGCCCATAAATATTCCATACCAATAGAAACATATATAAATTAATTTAGCCACACTTCACTACCTCCAAATATAAAATATTCATTTTGACTTGCATCTTGCTTTTGATTTTATAAATTTATTTTTAAGGTATTCCACATCAACACATAGAAATAGAGAGATACATCTCAATTTTTTTTCTTTTTTGAGTGGGAGTCTCACTCTGTCGTCCAGGCTGGAGTGCAGTCGCGTGATCACAGCCACCACAGCCTCAACCTGCTGGTCTCAGGTGATTCTCCCACCTCCTAAATAGCTGAGACTATAGGCACACACCACCACACTTGGTTAATATTTTTATTTTTTGTAGAGACGAGGTCTCGCCATATTGCCCAGGCTGGACTGGGCCTTCTGGGCTCAGGTAATGCTGTCTCCTCAGCCTCCCAAAGTGCTGGGATTAAAGGCGTGAGCCACCACACCTGATCTCCGTATACTTTTTTATTACTACCAACGATGTCATTGTATGGGTGAGCCATAATTAATCCTCAAAGGAGATTTATACAACCCAGTCTTTTGTCACTAGGCAATGCTTCAATACAACGTTTACACATATTTGATCTGGCAGTTTTGCTAGCGGAGTGCAGCTATTTCTTAAAGTTGAGGGACTAGATAAAAGAGTTCACATTTCTAACTTTGGTAGACATTGTCAAACTGTTCTCCAAAAAGTATATGTTGGTTTGTAAACTGTCATATGCAGTGTCTGAGAATGCTTTTCCTCCCACACTCTCCAAAGTGTGAATTTTCAAACATTTTTTATCTTCTAAAATAATAAGATATCACCATTATCATTTTACATATCTTTATAAGGTAAAGCAACTTAAAAAAACAAGCGCTTAAAAAAAAATATGAGAACAGTTCTTTGCTTTTTTATTGTCAGTGTTTTTATATGGTTTGAAATGCCTTTACAGATGAAATAAATTAGTCATTTGTCAAATGTATTGCCTTTTCCCCCCTACTTCTTGTCTTTTGATTTTATATTTTTACAGGTATTTGACTTTTTATGCAGTCAAATTTTATTAATCTTTCCCATATGATTTTTGGATATTAATTATTTTAAAGGCACTTCTAGTTCTAAGATTTCGGGGGGGGTGGAAAATCTTTCAATATTTCACTTTAGAATTTTTATGGCTTTACTAAATAATTGATGTTTCAAACTTAATTGGATAAAAGGAATGTGGTAATGGTTACTTTAATATATTTTATTGAATAACTGATTCTTTACCTTAATCATATATATTTTTATAAATGTAGTTTTAATTGCTGTAAATTTATAATGCCTGGTGAGATTAGTCTTTCCTTATTTTCTTTTTAAAAATTAGTTGTCTCACTAAATTGATTTTTTATCTCTATAAAGTTTAGAATTAACTTATCTAGCTTCAACATTTAGAGAACTCTTTTCTTTATAGTTTTGGGTCCTCTTATCTAAGAAAATGGGGAGGGAACCCGAGGGGGTTGCCCTTATTTAAATATTTTTAAATGTCCTTCAGTAGCATTTAAAACCTTTAGTTACATAAATTATGGAAGTCTTAAGGGTTTTTTTTTTGGTTAATATTAGTTTTTGGTTGATATTAGTTTTGTAAATTTGACTTTTATTTCCATTATATTTTCTAATTGGTTAGAAATGCATTAAGTTTTTATATACCCAGTAAACTTACAAATTCTTTCTTTATATCTAATAGTTGAACAAGTTATTCTCTTGAATTTTTTAGGTATGCAATAATAGTATCTGCAATTAGTGAGAATACTGCATTATCCATTTAAATGTTTATGCCTTGTTTTAATCTTCCGCATGTAGTCAGTCAGTTTTCCCAGCATCATTTACTGAATTGGTGATGAAGGCTGTGTCGAAGATGAGTTGCTTGAGCAATTGAGGTGTTGCTTCTGGAATCTCTATCCTGTTCCATTGGTCTATATGCCTGTTCTTGTTCCAATACCAGGCTGTTTTGATTATTGTAGCTTTATAATAGAGTTTAAAGTCTGGGAGTGTGATACCTCCTGCTCTGCTTTTTTTGTGGAGGATTGTTTTGGTGATTCGTGGTCATTTATGTTTCCATATGAATTCCTGTATTGTTGTTTCCAGGTCTGAGAAGAATGCTGCTAGCAATTTAAATCACCATACACAAAAATCAGCTCTAAATGGATTGAAGACCTAAACGTAAAACCTCAAACTATAAGAAATTGAATTGGCAACCAATTCCTGATCAAAACACCAAGTGCTTATGCCGTAAGAGATAAGATAGACAAGTGGGACCTCATCAAACTGACAAGCTCCTGCAAAGCCAAATAAACCATCAAGAGAGTACGGAGACAGCCCAAAGATTGGGAAAACATATTTGCCAACTGTATGTCAGACAAAGGCCTAATATCTAAGATCTACAAGGAACTCAAACATGCCGAAAAGAATAAAACAAACAGCCCCATTGCAAAGTGGGCAAAATATAAGAATAGACACTTCTCAAAAGAAGACATATGAGTAGCCAACAGATACATGAAAAAATGCTCAGCCTAACTAGTTATCAAAGAAGTGCAAGTTAAAACTACACTGAGATACCACCTAACTCCAGTCAGAATGGCTATCATCAATAACTCAAAAAACAACAGATGCTGGACAGGATGTGGCAAAAAGGAAACACTTCTACACTGTTGGTGGGAGTGTAAACTAGTACAACCTCTGTGGAAAACAGTTTGGCAATTCCTAAAAGATCTAAAAATCTACTTTCCATATAACCCCACAATCCCCCTACTGGGAATATACTTGGAGTAACCCAAATCACTTTATGAGAAAGATACCTGCAATGGGGCTGTTTGGTTTTTTCTTTTTCGGTACATTTGAGTTCCTTGTAGATCCCAGATGTTAGTCCTTTTTTAGATATACAGCTGGTAAATATTTTTTCCCAGTCTGTAGGCTGTCTCCCTGTTCTTTCAATGACTTCTTTGGCTTTGCAGAAGCTTGTCAGTTTAAAAAGGTCCCACTTGTCTATCTTATCTCTTATGGCATGGGCATTTGGGGTTTTTGATCAGGAATTGGTTGCCAGTTCCAATTTCCATAAGGGTGTCTCTTGTGTTTCCTAAGGTTCTTTTAGTTTTGAGGTTTTATGTTTAGATCTTTGATCCACTTAGAGTTTATTTTTGTGTATGGTGATAGGTAGGGGTCTTGTTTTAATCTTCTGCATGTGCTTAGCTAGTTTTCCCAGCACTATTTACTGAATAGGTTCTCCTCTCCCCAGTGGTTGATGGTGGAGGTTTTGTTGAAGATGAGTTGGTTGAGAAATTTAAGTTTTGCTTCCGGAATCTCTATCCTGTTCCATTAGTCTATATGCCTATTATTGTGCAAATACCAGACTGTTTTGATTGTAGCTTTATAATAAAGCTTAAAGTCTGGGAGTGTGATACCTCTTGCTTTGTGTTTTTTTGTTTTGTTTTGTTTTGTTTTGTTTTTGAGGACTGTTTTGGCTATTCGTGGTCTTTTATGTTTCCATATGAATTCCTGTATTGTCATTTCCAGGTCTGAGAAGAATGCTGCTGGTAATTTAATGGGTATTGTTTGAAATCTGTAGATTGCCTTGGGCAAGATAGACATCTTAACAATGTTGATTCTTCCAATTCATGGGCATGGAATATTTTTCCATTTGTTTGTGACATCTTTGATTTCATTGAGCAGTGTTTTGTAGTTTTCATTGTAAAGATTTTTCAGTTTTCTGGTTAGGAAGATGCCAGGGTATTTCATTTTTTTGTGGCTACCGTGAATGGGATTGTACTTTTTATTTGGGTTTCTGTTTGTTTATTGTTGGTGTATAGGAATGTGATGGACTTTTCACATTTATTTTATATCCTGAGACTTTGCCAAAGTCCTTTATCGGTGCAAGGAGGTTTTTGACAGATTCTCTTGGGTTTTTGAGGTATGGAATCATGCCGTCTGCAAAGAGGGATAATTGACTTCTCTTCCTATTTGTATACCCCTGATTTCCTTCTCTTGTCTGATAACTCTAGCTAGGACTTTCAATACTATGTGGAACAGGAGGGACGAGATTGGGCATCCTTGTCTTATTCTGGTTTTCAGGGGAAATGGTTCCAATTTCTGTCTGTTTAACAGTATGTTGATTGTGGGTTTCTTGTAGATGACTCTTACTATTTTGAGATATGTTCCATTTATGCCTAGATGCTTGAGGGTTTTTATCAAGAAGGCATGTTGAATTTTATCAAAAAATTTTTTGTGTCTAATGATATAATCAAGTGGTTTTTGTCTTTACATCTTTTGATGTATTTAATTATGTTTATGGTCTTGCGGATGTTGAACCAGCCCTGCATCACAGGAATGAAGCTTATTTAGTCATGGTGGATGATTTTTGAGTTGTGTTGTGGGATCCTATTTGCTACAATCTTGTTGAGAATTTTAGCACTATGTTCATCAAGGATATTGGCCTGTAGTTCTCTTTCTTTGTTGGATCCTCACCTGGTTTGAGTATCAATGTTATGTTAGCGTCATAAAATATTTTGGGGAGCTGGGCTTGGTGGTTCAGCCTGTAATCCCATGCTTTGGGAGGCTGAGGTGAGTGGATTGCCTGAGCCCACGGGTTCGAGACCTGCCTGGGCAACTTGGTGAGACCTCATTTCTACAATAAATAAAAAAAAAAAATAGCTGGGCGTGGTAGTGCACTCCTGTAGTTCCAGCTACATGGAAGGCTGAGGCAGAAGGATCGCCAGAGCCCAGTAGGTTGAGGCTGCGGTGTCCGGGAGCACTCCAGTCTGGGTGACAGAGTGAGACTCTAACTCAAAAAAACAAAAAAAAAATTTTGGGAAGAGTTCCATCTTTCTTGATTGCCTGGAATACTTTCAATAAGATTGGTATCAGCTCCTCCTTGTATGTTTTGTAGAATTTTGCTGGAAAGTCATCTGGTCCAGGTCTTTTTTTTTGTAGGTAATTTTCTTATGGCAAACTTGATTTCCTGGATGTTATTGGTCTATTTAGGGTCTCAATATCTTCTTTTTTCAACCTGGAGAAGTTGTGTGATATCAGAAAGTCCTACATTTTCTTTAGGTTTTCAAGTTTGTTTCAATCAGGTATACATAGTAATGTCTGAAAATCTTTTGTATTTCTTTGGCGTCAGTTGTGACTTGATCTTTTATATTTCTGATTGTGCTTATTTGGGCTTTTTCTCTTCTTTTCTTGGTGAGTTTAGATAGTTGTCCATCAATCTTGTTTATCCTTTAAAAAAACAATTGTTGGTTTTATTGATTAATTGTATTATATATTTTTCGTCTATGTCCTGAATCTAGGTTTTTATTTTGGTGATCTGGATTCTTCTGGATTCTTCTGCTGAAGTTAGGGTTTTGGTGGTCTTGCTTTTCCAGTTTCTTTAGGTGATTTGTTAGGCTTTTATCTTGTGATCTTTCCATTTTCTTCTTGTGTGTTCATAGAGATACAAATTCCCCTTTTATGACTATTTTCATGGCATCCCAGAGATTTTGGTAAGATGTTTCTTCATTTTCATTTGTTTCTAGGTAACTTTTAATCTTCGTTTGTTTTCCATGTTGACCCAGGAATTGTTTAGTATCATGCTATTTAGTGTCTATATCTTTGTGGGTTTTGGGAGAACTTTGTTGGTGTTGATATTTACTTTTATTTCACTGTGGTCTGAGAAGGTATACAGAAGAATTTCAAACTTATGAAATTTGCTTATGCTTGATTTATGACCAAGGATGTGGTCAATCTTAGCATATGTTCCATGTGGTAATGAGTAGAATGTATATTCCATGGTTGTTGGGTGGAGTGTTCTGTAGGTGTCAATTAAGTCCATTTGGTCAAGCATCACATTGAGGTTCCAGATCTCCTTGTTGACTTTTGGTCTAGATAATCTGTCTAGGGTTGTTAGTGGGTGTTTAAATCCCCAGCTATGATAGTGTTAGAGACAATATCTTTTTTTAGTTTACCTAAAAGCTGCTTTATGAATGTTAGTGTTCCTATGTTGGGGTGCATACATGTTTAGGATGGATATTTCTTGTTGATGGATTGAACCTTTTATCATTATATAGTGACTTTTTGTGTCTTTTTAAGTTTTTGATAGTTTAAAGGGCATTTTATCTGATATTAAGATCACAACTCATGCTTTCTTATGTGTTTCTTTCACCTGAAATTTTGTTTCCCGTCCTCTTACTTTGAGTCTGTGAGTGTCCTTTCTGGTGAGGCGAGTCTCTTGGAGACAATGTATTGTTGTCTCATGATATTTTATCCAATTTGCCATTCTATGTCTTTTCATTGGTGCATTTAGTCCATTCACATTCAGGCTAATTATTGAGATGTGAGACTTTATCCCTGTCATGAGGTTCTTATAGAGGTTGTTGTTGTTGCTGCTGCTTGTTTGTTTTCTGTCTTTCTTTTGATTTTTGGGTTGATTCATGTGTGTTTTCAATCTTTTTCCTGCATTCCTGGGAAAGGCATTGACATTCTTTCCTCCCCCTTCTTCTATGTTTAATAATTTCTTAAGTGTTTCTTGCAGAGCTAGTCTGGAGGCAGTATAAACTCTTAATTGAATGTCTGGGAAGGATTTTAACTCTCCATCACTGATGAAACTTAGCTTAGCTGGGTAGGTAATTCTTGGTTGAAATTGTTTATCTTTCAGAACTTTGAAGATTGGGTTCCAAACTCTCCCAGCCTGAAGTGTTGCTATAGATGTTTGCTGCTATTCTGATTGGTCTTTCCTGGTAGGTAGTCTGACTTTTCTCTATTGCCGCCTTTAGGATTTTTTCTTTTATGCCTACTTTGTGTAGGTAAATTACTATATGTCTAGGAGTTGGTCTTCTCATTTGTTTTCTGCAGGGGTTCTCTGACTCTTTTGTGTTTGAATGGTTGCATCACTCATGAGATGAAGAACATTTGCTTGGATAATTTCATGGGTGGTCTCTGTCACTCTATCAGCCTCAGGGATTCCAATTAATCTTAGGTTTTGCTTCTTGAGATAATCACTCAACTCTTGGAGGTTTTGTTATGTCTTTTTAAGTTTCTTTTCTATGTTTTTAACAGTTTGGGTTAGTTCCATATTTTGGTTCTCAAGTTCTGAGATTCTTTCTTCTGCTTGGTTAATTCTGCTTTCCATGCTTACTAGTTTGTTATTTATTTCATTCACAATATTCTTTATTGCTGTTATCTCAGTTATCTGTTAGGTCATTTTCAAAATTAGTGTTTTTTCTTCAATAATTCTTCTTTCCCCTTGGCAGCAAAATGTTTTTTTCCAGGGCTCCATATTAGCATTGGTTTTGTTCTCTTTTATTCATTTTCAAATACAGGAGACCTATATAGATGTTATACTTGTTTTCAGACAATAGAGATGCCATTTTCTTATAACCCCTTACATACTGCTTGTTCACTTGGTAGACCTCACTTTTTAATATCTAGAACCAGAAGTTAGGCTAATATTAATATCCAGTTCTTAAATTTCCAATTCTAAAAAGGTAATGGACAGGGAGAATTTGAGCAGCAAACATAGAGAACTATAACACTTCCCTTTACTTTTCATAAGAATATCTTTAAAGACACACACACACACACACACACACACACACACACACACACACAAACACACACACACACACACACACTGCATGTGTGCTTGAAAATGAAGACTGAAGAATCAGCCTTACTTGGAAAGTTCTTACTAGCAGCATTTTCATAGGCTATTTTTTATAAAGTGTAACCTGTACACTCTACATTCTGAGCCAGGAAATCATTACTGGCCAAAAGAAGTATGAAAGACTTTGAGTGAGCTCTAGACATATGCCTAACTTTGTTCAATTCTGACCAGAACATGAAGTGAAACATTATGCATAAATGTCAGTGTCCTTGCTGAACCTTCACTCCTTGGTCACACTAACATCTCACCTCTTCCTTTCTTCTTACTCTCTTACAGTATCAGGAGTTGTTCAATTTGTTCATCCATTAGGAAATTTCAACTTCCAAGAAGCTAATGCTGAAAATAGTAGATAATGGGTTATACATTATGTTCTGTATTATGTTCTGAGATGTGAAGTTATATTAGGAAAAATGCAACAATAAGGCAAAAGAAGAACAGTCCTTGGAGGATGTCATGGTGTGAATATGATCCTCCCCCTCTGACACTCATGCTGACATTTGGCTGCCATTGTGGTAGTTTTGGAAGGTGGGGCCTTTGGGAGGTGGTTAGTTGTTTAGAATTGTTCATGCTCTTCTCATGACAATGAGTTACTTGTAGTTGGAGTTTGATTCCCTTTTCTGTCATGTGCATGTGCCCTCTTTCCCCTTTAGCTTTTCTGCCTTACTATGAAGTAACAGAAGGCCCTCACCAGACGTAGCACCCAGTTTTGGACTTCCCAGCCTACAGAACCATGAGTGGAATAGAATTTTTTTTTTATAAATTACTTGGTCTGTAATATTCTGTTATAGCAACAGAAAATAAACTAAAATGGGAGAAAAGTGGCTAATATACATACACATTCATGCATGAATATTAAAAATTAGAGGAAAAATTTGGCTTTTATTTATTAACATGGTCTCACTAAAATAAGTATTTTTCCTGTTTGAGAACATTCTGTGCTAATGTTAGAAACACCCAGAGTTGAGTCAAAAGAATACATTAAACTTCAATAAATTATAATTCAGCAAAGTAAATTCATAACTTAGACTAAGCAATCTAAAAATAATGACCCTATCACATCTCCTAATTTTTTGTGAGAAGCTTAAGTACTTCCATTAACTTCACTTCACATTCCTTTCCAATTAAATGGAGACAAAAAGATTGAGCTATATCATTGGCAAGTGATGAGACAAAATTTAGAAACAATTGCATAGTACCTTAAATCTGTAACTTTATATAAATGCTATGAGAAGTGAAAAACAATGAATAATCCTTAAAGAATATTGGGTTTATATTTCCATTAAAAGTTATGCTCCCTTAAGCCTTGAATATTCCATGAACAATTCCATTAATATTTTATCTGTATCAGATGAAATTTTAATCACTGATATGTTATCTATAAACACTAAACAAAATGAAATTTTAAAAGATTTTATAAATTCTAGTTTAATTAACCTTTCTATTTTTAAAAGTTAGTGATGGCAAAATGCAAAAGATCAATTATTTTTTCTCATATCACAGTCTAGTTTTGGTTTAATGTATTTTTAAGGTGTAGTGACAGATGAACTCACTCTGGTCGATTATGTATCACACTTTTCTGGCTTTTATATTGTCATTCAAAAAAATATGTGAGTATAAACTTTTCATAAGTGGGTCCTATAAAGTACACTGACTGTGTTAGCAATTTTTAAAAACTTTCCTATACCTCTTCCCCTTCATTCCAAGCTCTTAATGATCTTCAGTAGTAACTTATGAATAAACTTGCTCTTTGCTGTCTCTTGTTGGTATTATTTTAGTTATGGAAAGAACATTTCTGTTATTTGGCTTGCATATAAACTTGAGGATGGAAATTACCTTGTAGTTTTCAAGCAGAAAACTGAAACAATTTTTTTTCTGCAACACGATTTGTGTATTATAAATATGATCACCCATGCATTTGCTTATGTTTATACATACCAGGATAATGGTGCTGTAAAGAATCAGGAGTGGGCAGCTGCCAAAGTGCTGTGGTTTAAAGTATAAATAATTGTCCCAAATGAAGAAAATTCAAACACCAAAAGAAAAATTATTTTAATTCTGCAGAAGTTTGTATGATTGCTTCCTATATAAAATCTATGTAACAGATAGTGATGGAGTCTTTGTTGGCATTCTATATTAAAAGATAATTTTGCTTCATTCCACAACAAAAAAAATTTTTTGTTAGATAGTTAAAAGGTGTAGAATTGAAAGATAAAACTTTAAAACTTCTTAAAACAAAATATAGAATGATATTTTGTGACATTTAGAAAAGAAAGGCATCTTAGTGTGTTAGGGTTGCCATAACAAAATATCATAGATTGGGTGGCTTATAAACATAATTTTTTTTCTTGTAGCTCTAGAGGCTGTGAAATCTTAGATCAGAATGCCTGCAAGGTTAGTGTCCTGTGAAGGCCCACTTCCTGTTTGTAGATGGCCATCTTCTCACGGGGTGGAAGGGGAAAAGAAGCTCATTGGGTCTCTTTTATAAGGTCATGAATCCCATGCATTAGGTTTCTGCTTTCATGACCTAATGAACTCCCATAGACTTCCATCTTATAGTACTATTGCAATGGGGCTTAGGGTTTAACATGTGGATTTTAGAGAGACACAATATTCAGCCCATAGCAGAAGGCATTATTAAAATAAGTACATCATGTGTCAAAGAAATAAACTTGGGCAATTTACTTACATATTTTTGCTTCAGTTTCCTAATTTATAAAATAGAGATAATAATCTTACCTGACTCAAAAAGCCATTTTGAGATAAAATTTGCTTAACTCGCATAAAGCAATTAGGAGAATACCTGTCACAGAGTAGGTCAGCTGAATCCCAGATTGAGGGGCAGCATGTCTCACAGTTACGATCTTATTAAGGCCAAGGACAGAAGTATTCAGAGGGGCAAGTGGAAACATGGTAAAGTCTCTTAAAGCCTAGACACAGCACATATTCCAGTGACCCAGACAAGTCACATGGAAAGCACAACTTCAACATGTCAGGCAAATATATATCTCCCATGTTGTTGTTGGGGTAAGAAAGGAAGGTTTTGGAAATATCATAAAATATATATCACCTGGTGAAACCACTGCTTGCAAGATTTGTCTTTTAGGGTTTGATTATGCAGAATTGTGGTGTGAAATGGTAGCTTGAGGAAAAGATGCTTGCACACAGTCAAGATTTCAAAGAAAGAAGCACAGACTCATCTGCATATGGGGAAGTAGAGAATAAGAAATATTGAGAAGTATGACTTTGATGGGTTTCCCCTGCATAGTATTTCATTAAGGCAAATAAGGGAAAAAAGTAATTTTGAAAGTACTTTTTGTTTGTTATTTCTTTTTCATGCCATCAATTGGGGCAAAAGAGTCACTGCAATCCCAATAAGCTGTCAAAAATAATTTTGCAATGTAATAATTTAAATATCTCACTTATTTTGCCAGACAGATTCATTATCCATAAACAACTGCTAGTAATAATTTGATCTATAACCTTTTCAAGATTTCTCTACTATGTGAAGATGTATCCAAATACACATATAATTTTCATATGAGATATATAGTGAATATGTATTTGTATATATACAATATGTAAATTATTAATTTAACTAAATTGTCATAGTTGTCTTTACAAATCATCATGCATAGATCTATTTTACTTTTTAAAAATAAGACAGTTCCTTGAAAATTGTAATACAGTTATTATTTCCTATGAAATTTAGAGTAATTTTGTCTAGTTAACAAATCTGTTAATCATTACATCATATGTAATTCAATTCCATTAAGTATACATATATAAACAGATACAAATAAATTGTAAATGATTGTAAATACTTTAAGGGTATTAGATAAGGTAATACTGCAACATAGAATGTTCAGCATTTATTCTGGTTATTTTGAACATCTCTCAAAAACACTGTATAGTTTTCTATAGTAAGTTGTATTTCCCTTCTTAAAATAGCTCAATATGGTACAGAATGCACAAGTCAATTAAATCTTAATAGTTACTAAAATATTAAAATGATTTATTTTCTTATTCATCTATTTCTTTTTCCTCTTATATACTAATTAATGAGCCCAATGATTCATTACTTGAGAAGTTGCCATATACTTGTCAGTAACTATATCCATTTTTCAAAAGCCATGAGCCAATTTATCAAGAATCTGTACCAAGAGATTCTGATGTGTCTGCAATTTTTATAAATATTCAATGCATTCTATGAAGATGCACAATAGTTGACACGTTGTGTTACATGATGTAGAAATTTTAATGTTTAACTATAAATATTATAATGTGTTCATAAATAACAATCACTTGTTAATTAACAGTGTTAACATACAAAGTGATAAGTGCACCCTGTTTTTTCCCTGCAGGATCACTAAATGCTGGTGCAATAATTGCTTGGCACCATCAAAAGAAAACAACCTCAGCTGAAGTTTGACAAAACAAACCTGAAATTAAAAATAGCTACTTTTAAATAGAAAATGGCTTAATAAGGGCATTAAGAGACATTACCTCTTCCACCTGGGAGTCTCTAGTTGGAGAAGGGCCAGGTGGTCTTCATCTGTCTAGGGGAAAGGGAAGAGCGTGCCTGCAATGCAGTATGATATTCTAGTATGTAAATCAGCTTCAGAGCAAACAAAAGGTGGGGCTCAAGAGTTCTTTGTGTGTTGGAGTTTATAACTTGTGAAGGAGAAATGTCAGATAACAGCACAAAGGATGGAGGGAGGAAATGAAAGTTTACTGTGTAAGGAACTTAGGCTCAAGGTAAAGTGGGAGAGTGTTACTTAGAGGTAGACTCTGAGGAGCTAAAGATGTATTCCACAGCCGCAGAGTCAGTCATTGAGATAACTAAACAGTGTTGTAGCTAATAAGACAACAAAGAAGATTAGATGAAATAAAGGATACTTAACCCATAAAGAAGGCAAAAGGGAGAAAAAGCAGATGGGATAAATAGCAAAAGGGAAAAAAAGAGCAGATGGAGTAAACAAATGAATTAGAAAGGAAAAATAGATCTCCGGAATAAAAACTTGTTGTTTGGGGGGTTGGAGTCTCACTCTGTCACCCAGACTGGAGTGCAGTGGCGTGCTCCCAGCCACCGCAGCCTCGACCTGCTGGGCTCTGACGATCCTTCCGCCTCAGCCTTCCGAGTTGCCGGAACTACAGGTGTGCACTACCACGCCCAGCTAATTTTTGATTTATTGTAGAGACGAGGTCTCACCAAGTTGCCCAGGTGGGTCTCAAACCCGCGGGCTCAGGCAATTCATTTGCTTGGGCCTCCCAAAGTCCTGGGATTACAGGCTGAGCCACCGAGCCCAGCCTCGAAACTGTTTTAGCCAAGATTCTCCAGAGAACCAGAGCCAACAGAATATGACCAATTGACCCTCAGAGTGTGCCAACACCCTGCACAGTTGAACATCTACATATAACCTTTGGTTTCCAACGAATTTAACTGAGAATAGCCTACTGCTGAAAAGAAAGAAGCCTTACCATATTTTGTATGTTACATGTATTATATACTATATTTTTACAATAAAGTAAGCTAGAGAAAAGAAAAATGTTATCAAGACAATCATAAGGAAGGGAAAATATATTTACTACTCAATAACTGGAAGTGGACCGTCATGAAAGTCTCCATCCCTGCTGTCTTCAATTTGAGTAGGCAGAAGAGGATGAGGAAGAGGAGCAGTTGGCCTTGCTGTCTCTGGGGTGACAGAGAAGGAAAAGGTGGAGGAGGTAGAAAGAGACAGGAGAGGCTTGCACATGCTGTGGTGGACACACTCCATGTAAATTTACAGAATTACATTGCAATTTCTGTCTGACATTTTTGCTTTTTATTTTCTCTAAAAATGTTTCTATAAGGTACCAACCAATCCTTCTTCCACTGTTTATTTTAGTTTCACTGCTTGTATCATAGAAGAGTCCACGTCATAAAAGATACTAAAAGAGATCTTGAATAATCTGAATGCTTCTTCCAGATTGTCTAATGTCAACTTGTTTTCAGCACAGCTTCTTCTCTTCCTCCTCTTCATCTGGCAGTGGATCAACAAGCCATCTTCTGTTAATTTCTCTGGTGTGGGGTCTATTAACTTTTGAATTTCTCCAAGATTCGCATCTTGAGGCTTTTCACACCCTCATTTTTTCCTCCACATCCACAATCTCTTTTGTGGTTATCTTGGTTGACTTCTGTTGAAAATCCTGTGAAGTCATGGACAACACCCGGGCAGTTTTCTCCAGCAGGAATTGATTGTTTCAGGCTTGATGCTTTCATGACTTTTTCTATAACAAGGTATTTGCTTGATGGGACCTTCAATGGTGTAATTCTTCCAGGCTTTTATGATGTTCTCTCTGTTGGAGCTCACTTCTTATGGCACTGACAATCTTTTCTATGGAGTATCATGTGTAATGAGTCTTAAAGGTTTTTATGACCCTTGAGCTAGAGGCTGAATTAGAGATGTCTGTTTAGCAGCAGGGAGACCACTTCAATACACTCACTGTTGAACTCATGGAGTTCTGGGTAGCCAGGGGGCACTGTTCAATATCAAAAGAACTTCACAAAGCAGCCCCTTGCTAGAAAGGTGCTTCCTGACTTCAAGGATAAGGTAGCCATGCAACCAGTCCAGAAAAAGTGTTCTGATGTCTAGTCCCTCTTGGTATACAATCAAAAGACTGGCAGCTGGTGTTTATCTTTTCTCTTTAAGGCTCAAGGGTTATCAGCTTTGTAGATAAGGGCAGTAAATCATGAACCTAATTGCATTTGCACAAAACAGTAAAGTTATCCTCTCCCTTCCTGCCTTAAATCCTGGTGTTTGCTTCTCTCCCTTTCTAATAAATGTCCTTCATGACATTTTTTTTCCATAATAGGGCATTTTCATCTGCATTAGAAACCTGTTTCGGAAGACATTATTTTCCTTAATGATTTTCTCAATGGTGTTTGAGTACTTGTCTGCTGCCTCTTGGTTATTCTTCTGTTTCTTGATATTTTTAAGACAAACCTCTTCCAAAAATCATCAAACCATCCTTTGCTGACAAATTCTCCAGCTTTATTTCCTTTACCTTCCTTTTGTTTTAAGTTGTCTTATAATTAGTTCACTTTTTCTAGACTCACATTTGAGTCTACAGGTATGCCTTTCTTCTAGCAACCTACATCCACATACAAGCTGCATTTATATGAGATAAAATAGGTATTTTTCAAAAAATACAACATTTAAAAAAAATCTGCTAGCATAGCTACAGCAACAGCTTCACAAATTTCCTCTTCCTTTTTTATTAATAAAATAGTCTTGACACTGGTTTTATTTCTCTTGAAATGGCAAACAACCACTGCTGCAGATCTCAATCTGCAGTACATGGCAAGCAATTCAGGTTTTTCTTGTAATGTCATGACTTTTCTAGGCTTCTTAGGAGCACTTTTGGCATCACTTTTTATGGGTTCCATGATGGCATCCAAGGTATACAGTGTTGCATTAAACAGAAGGAAAAATACGTATGAACCAAGAGATTGATTTTTACTGCTATATGTAATTTACCAGAGAGATAAACAGCTCACGTGGTTTGTCATCAGCATTACATGGCATTTTAAGCAAATACACATAACACAGTACGTGGCTCACCTCAATAGCAACAGGACATGGCTACAAATTATTACAGTAGTACAGCATATACTATTATCTATGCAGCTAATTTTATGCTGTTGTGTTTTAACATTGCATCTTTACATTTGTTTGCATTTCTTTCAACTGGTATGGTGCCATGTAAAGTCTGTATGCGTTTATGTGCATTAGTTTTACTAAATTTTACTTTTCATATTAGATTTGTATGAATTTTATAGTAGTAAATTATAAAATAGAATAGTATCTACACGTATTTTATGCATTCATGACATTTTTCTTAACTTTTCCAATATTTTTAGGCTATGTAATTTATTACAATTTTTTTCAAATTATTGCAAATCTCCAACGAATTTCCAACATATTTATTGTAAAAATCTTCATATAGGTGAACCACACAGTTTAAACCCTTGTTTAAGGTCAACTATGTATATAATCAATAATTTTATTATACAAATATATAATTATTAACATTTATATATATGTGATTTATTTCATATATTTAAATAAATAGTATATATTTATATAGAGATAGATATTATAATTATATATCATATTATATATATACAGAGAGATCAATCTTGAGTTTGAAGACTGGAAACTCATGCAGAATTTCCATCTTGCAGTTTGGAGGCAGAATTCTTTCTTCCTTGGAAAATCTTAGTTTTACTCTTAAGGCTTTCAACTGATTGGGTAAGGACCACCCATACTGTGAAGAGTGATCTGCTTTACATCAAGTCAACAAATTGTAAACACTAATTACGTGAAAAAATACCTATACAGCAACATTTAGACTAGTATTTGACCAAACAACTGGTCACCATAGACTAGCCAAGCTGACATATAAAATTTTCTGTCATAGAAATTATATAATACACATCTACGTTTCCCATTGGTCAAAGAAAAAATTGAAAGGGAAATTAGAAATAACTTTTTCCTCTCAATACAAAATGAAAGCACAATATGCCAAAATTGTTAGATGAGGCAAAAGCAGTGCTTAGGGGAATTTTTATGCTACTTTTAAAGAAAGTCTTTTATTATCTTTTAAGAAAATAAGTTTGTACATAGAACCTTTCCCATGAAGACAAATTTAGACCCAGCTGACTTCACTAGTACATTTTACTAAATTTTTAAGAAATTAACAACTTTCTCTAGAAAAGGAAAGAAAGAAGAATACTTCACAACTTATTCCATGAGTCCCGTATTATTCTGATATCAAAATCAGAGAAAGACACTACAAAATATATAGAGAGAAAGACCAATATCCTCACAAAATAATTACAAATATTTCAACAACATTTTAACAAATATACTAAAAATATATATATCAAACCAAGTGGAATTTATTTTAGTAATACAAAGTTGATTAACATGTATAAAACAATATAATTGAGCATGTAATATTAGTCAATAATAATAACAATAAACATGATCTCAACCGATGCTGAAAATACATTTGACAAAATACAATCTTACTTTGAAAAAAAATCACAACTAACTAGGAATAGAAGGGAATTTCCTCAAAGTAGAAGGCATCTTCAAAAAACCTACAGATAACATCATACCTAATGTCTAATGGCTGAGTAATTTCCCCTAAGCATTACTAGATTTGTATGGAAAGTATATGCTTAACTTCAGAAGAAATTGTCAGACTTTTTTTTTTTTCTGAGTCAGGTTTTCACGCTGTTGCCCAGGCTGGAGTAAAGTGGCACAATCATGTCTCACTGCAGTTTTGATCTCAAGTGATCCTTCCACCTCGGCTTCCTGAGTAGCTGGAACTACAGTACAGGTGCACATACCCATGCCCAGCTAACTTTTTATTTTTCATTTTTGTAGAGATGGGACTCTCACTATGTTGCTGAGGCTAGTCTCAAACCCCTGGGGTCAAGTAATCCTCTTGTCTCGGCCTCACAAAGTACTGGAATTACAGGCATAAGCCACTGCGCCTGGCCTAGATGAATTCTTGCTGCAACTTTCTGCCTAGGGGATTCCTCTGGAGTACACAAGGCAGGCTAGAAGTTCCAAAGGACCTGCTTTTCTTTCTTTTAAAATAATTTAATTTGATATATACATATACAAACACCCATATCCATGCCTCTAAAAATATGTTGTTTACTTTGTGGTATTATGAATATGATATCATGTGTTATGCAGAGTCCTAGGACTTGCTTGCTTTTGTCATTAAACATTATGTTTCCAAAACTCACCTGAGTTTTAGAGCATAACTTTAGTTCTGTACTACCTTGTGACTTACAGCATTAACCCATCTCATCTTTTTGATCTGTTCTTTAGCAGATGGCCATTGGGATTGCCGCCAGGTTCTTTCTGCTATGAATAGTTTTGCTGTGAACACACTTCTGCAAGACTCTTAGAGTTCCAGGGCCAAACTCAATCTGTTATGGTGCATGAGAAGGCTCATTCCAAGTCGCATTCCAATGTGGTTGTAGTAATTTACACTCCCTGTACAAGAATTCCTGTTGAAACAGATTCTCTGCAATGTCTGATCTTGACAGATTTCCTTATTGAGTTGTAGTACCTTTGTTATAGGTAAAGTTATCACATATATTTGGATCTGTCTCTGGACTCATTGGAATAGTTATTGATTTATCTGTTATTGCACCAAGAGCACGTTGCATTTTTTACTAAGTTGATAGAATAGCTTAATCTATTAGGTAGAACAAGTTTCCCTATTTGTTGTGGTTTTCTTGCATATTTACATAATTTAAAGAACAGTGACTTTTTATAGTACCAAGACCAAAAACATGGAATGCTTCTTCCTTTATTCAGACCCTCTCTGTCATGTTATTTAGAAATTTAAAGTTTTGTCCATAGAGGTCTTGTGTAGTCTTTTAAAGTTATTCCTAGACAACTTATTGCACTCATTACTATTGAAAATGTTATCCATTTATTTATTCATTTATTTGAGTCAGGGTCTCAATCTGTCACCCAGACTGGAGTGCAGTGGCACAATCACAGCTCACCACAGCCTCGACCTACTGAGTTCAGGTGATCTTCCTGCCTTGGCCACCCAAGTAGCTGGAAATACGGATGTGTGCCACCACACCCAGCCAATATTTTTATTTATTTAATTTTATTTTTTTAGAAACGAGGTTTTGCTGTGTTACCCAGGTTAGACTTGAACTCCTGGTCTCAAGCAATCCTTCTGCCTAGAATTCCCAAAGTGAGGGGACTACAGGTGTGAACCACTACACCCAGCCAAAAATGTTATACTTTAAAAATTATTATCTATTTGGTTATTTTTGGTGTAGAGAATCACATCTCTCCATCATTCACATTATCTGAAAATTATGAAAGTTTTATAATTTACCTTTTAATGCTGTTTATTTGTTTTTATTTTATAGCTTTTTGCCAAAACTTCCAATAGTATGTTAAACAGCAGCAGTGTTGGTGGACTTTTTGTCTTGATCCCAAAGGGAATGCATTAAAAGTTTTTCCAACAGTACAAGGTTTGCTGTAGATTTTGGTATAGCTTATATCTTTTTCCAAGTTAGAGATAGCCTCCTTTTATTCCTAATTTGCTAACAACGTTTATGAAGAAAAGGCTTGCCTTTTATCAAATGCCTTTCTAGCCTCAATGTTGAAAATTACATATTTTCTGTCTTTATTCTATTAATGTAGTCAATTACAATTGATACATGAAATTCAATTTATTTGATAATTATACGACTATTCATTGGATGGGAAGAGAGAAAAATATGAGATCCAGAGCTGCTGTGGCTCATGCAAAGACTTGGAGAACGAGAACAATGCCTAGAAAAAAAAAGCAGAACGAAGCTAACAAGAGCCGCAGCTCCTGGGGACACCGCGTGTACCATGTCATCAAGCCAGATGTGAACAGATACTCCCCTAAACATTCACTGAGGGAGACAAGAAATTCTTTGTCAAAGCCAGCTTGAATTTGCTTTTGTGATACTTGATTTGAAAATGTTGCTCATTAATTCAGGTCTAATTATTTTTGGTTGTTGAATGCTGTTTATGAAATAGTCAATTCTATCTTCATGATTTGATGTGACTGTTTTACTGGGACTTCAATTTGGAAAAAAAAGACTTTGTTTCTAAGCACTGTTTCATTTCATCTCTTTTATTTATTCCTATACCCATGCTCTTCTTATTTGTTAATATTTATATTGCTTTTTAATTCTGTTTACTTTTTGAATTGTCCAAACTCAGAAAGTTTAAAACATTGTGATATATTAAACATTCTCCCCAGCTCTTGAGTCCAATTCAGGCATTTCCCAACAGAATGCCCAGTTTGAACAGGTTTTTGCACATCATCCCTGATAACTTTCAAATGTATCATAAGCCACAAAAGTAGCACATTATAAAATTGATCTGCATCTTATTTTTTGTTTGCTTAAGTGTATCTTATAGATTATTCTGCTTCAGCATATAAAACACAGTCTCATTCTTTTTTATAGCTGGGTAGTAGTCAATTGAATGGATAGTACCTCTTGTGTAACCAATCAATCTTAGATCGATGGGTATTTGGGTTATGTTTTTCCTTCTTGTTTTACTACTACAAAATAAAAAAATCATGGAATGAATATCATTGTAGACCTATCATGTTGAGCTTGGGAATGTTTAACTCTAGTGTTCATTATTTGTTGTGGAAGTATTGAGTAGGAGGGAACATATGTACATTTCAGCTTTTGGAAAATATTGTGAAAATGCCAAGACTTAAATGTTTACATTTCAGATGGTGATCTGTTTCGAAATATCTATTTCTAAATCACTTGTCAAAATTTTAATTTTTTCTATACTGTTGGGTGAAAAGTTCTATCTTCTTTAATATTTTACCATCGTGGTTATTGAGTATGGCTTGCACATGAGAAAATGCACCTATTTTAGTTATAAACTCCAACATGTTTTGACAAATTTCCACAAATGTGGAATGGTCACCACTATAAAGATAAAAACATTTTCATTTCCTCCTGTGTTCCTTTGAGCCTCCTTTGCGATCACCTAGGTAATCTCCCTGCCCATTCGTGGTATCTGGTGACCACTGACCTGCTTTCTAGTGCTACAGACATACAGTCCATGACTTTCGCCTTCACAAGTCAGTGGGTTAGGTGTGCCTTTGCCAGTGTGTAATGGGCTCATCAGGACATAACCTGTCATAAGTCCAGGAGCATCTGCATTAGATGTGCTGTTCGTGAGTTTCACATATATGAAATGGGACAGTATGTACTCCTTTCTGCTCATAGTCTTTTACTTAACATAGTGATTTTGATACTCAATAATGTTTTTGTTTTTATAAGTAGTTTGTTCTCTTTTAATACTGAGTAGTGTTCCATTGTAACATAAAATTCATGTTATTAACATAACTAGTGATGGATATTTGAATTATTTTTAGTTTTTGATTGTCTTAATGAAGATACTGTAAATATTTTGGTACAAATTCTGGCCAGGCTAGGTAGATTATTCCTATAGTCCTAGCACTTTGGGAGTCCCAGGCAGGAGGATAGCTGGAGTCTAGGAGGCTGAGACTGCGGTAAGCTGTGATAGTGCCACTTCACTGCAACCTGGGCAGCAGAGTGAGATTCTGACTCCAAAATAATATAATAAGAAGCAGAAGAACAACAACAACATATTATTCTTTATTTGGGGAAAGTACTTAAAAGTAAAGTCTCTGGGTCAAACTTTATTAGAAATTGCCAAATGAAACAAACTGTAATTTTATATTCCCGTCATTAATGTATGAAGGTTCCAGTTGTTCTACATCCTGGCTAACATTTAGTAGGATCAGTCTTTCATGTCTTTGCTATTCTAATGAGTGTGTAATGCCATCATATTAAAATTTAATTTCTACTTCTCTCCTGGCAAAGGATATTGAGCATCTACATACACACATTATCCACTCATATCTTCTTTTATGAATGGCCAATCTTTTGTTAATTCAGATGAATTTAGTTGCCTGTTTATTACAAGGTTGTAGGAGTATGTAACTATCACTATTTCTGTATTAACCATCTATCACCTGTATATATACTTTGCACATAAGTATTTTGTCAGATGCAAGCTCTAACGATTTGTCTTCTCCTCCCTTGAGTTCTCTGTCAGTTTTTGCTCCATTTCTTGAAGCCCTGTATTTAGGTATATAAACATTTTAAGATTGTATGTATTTTTGGCAAATTGAAACTTTCATCATAATGAAATGATATTTTCTCTGGTAATATTAGTATTTCTTGTTCTGAAATTTACTTTGTCTCGTATTAATACAGTCACTCCAGATTTTGTATGTCCAGTACTTCACAGTCTGTACTTTCCTACTCCTTTACTTTTATTTTATATGTGGTTTCATATTTTAAGGAGCTACTTTAAGACAGCATAGGATTGTTTTTAAAAAATGTTCATTATGCAGGTACCCTTTTTGATGAGGTGTGCCTCTCCCTCCCCTGGCAGTTTCTCTCTGACAATCCCATCCCCCTCTCCTGGCAGTTTCCTGCTACTGTCTATTCCTTTCTTATAGTATTATGATAATTGTTCAAGTTCTGCTAATGAGTGAGAACATGTGGTACTCTGTTTTTTGTTTCTGTGATAAATCATTGAATATGAGTGACTCTAAATCTATCCAGGTTGCTGCAAAGTTCATATGTTTGTCTTTATGGTTACATAATATTCCATTGTATAGTTCTTTTTTAAAAAAAATACAGTTTGATAAACTCTTTTATCTTGAGTGCTTAGACCATTTCCATTAAGTGTAATTTCTCTGATAATTTAAACTTTCTTATATAAAATTTTTTCTTCTCTTTTCTAGAGGCTTTATAATGCATATCTTTAACTTCTCACAATCTACCTTAAAATAATACGATGTCACTGCACATCTAATGTAAGACTTGTCAGTGTGTTCCATTCCTCTTCTAGTACTTTGTGCTAGATTTGTCATACTAAATTCCAAAATATATTGTTACTATTATCATTTTAAACTATCAGTTATCGAGTTACCACATGGCCCAGCAATCCTACTACTGGGAATATACCCAGAGAACATAAATTAATCTACTAAAACCACACCTGCACACATACGTTCATTGCAGCACTATTCACAACAGCAAAACATAGAAACAACCCAGATGCCCATTGAAAGTGGACTAGATAAAGAGCATGTGGTACATATACGTGATGAAATGAAAGTCATAAAGAAAAACAAAATCTTGTCCTTTGCAGCAACATGGATGCAGCTGGAGATCATCACTCTAAGTGAACTATCACAGAAACAAAAAACTGAGCACCGCATATTCTCACTCATAAGTGGTCCCTGATCACTGGGCACATGAGCACAAAGGTGGCATCAATAGGCACTGGACATTGCTAAAGGAGGGAGGATCAGGGGCACACAGCCACCTACTGGGCACTAGGTCCACTACCAGGGGGAGAGGAGGCCCGCCAGAAACTTAAACCTCACCTGCACACAGTCTTCTTATGTAACACATTCTTACATGCACCCTGCATGTCTAAAATAAATAAATACATAAAATTTAAGAATACAATAAAACAAACTATAAAATACAATAAAATAAAGTATCAATTATCTTTTAAATGAAACAAAGACCCAATAGTTAATATTCATCATTATTTATTTGATATTTAAACTTAAGTGAAAGGTGGAATGGTTTCCCCTCAATACTGAAATGAAGGATGCCTCCTCTCTCCAGTATTGGACTGAATTGTTATTCTGTGCAAAATGCAAGAAAACAAAACAGAAGCATATCAGAAAGAAAGATGTGTAAATGTCTTCACTCACAGATAGCATGAGGGGCCAGTTGTGGAGGTTCATGCCTGTAATGCCTGCACTTTGGTGCTGGAGACCAGCTCCAGTTGGGTTCAGGGTACCCCAAAGGTGGAGATGGCGTTGGCGATTGGGGGGAAGAAGGAAGAGAGAAAGAGAGAGAGAGAGAAAGAAAGAGACTGGACTCCAGTCTAGTGCAGAAGCCATTTAATGGGAATTAAAACTGGTCTTTTATACACAGTTGGGTGTGTGAGGGACGTTCCCCACCCACCAGATGTTCTTTCAGGTATAATCCCATAACCTAATCGATGAAACCTTAATCCATTTATTCAACTTCAATAAATCCTAAGATCATGACCCAGAAGCCTGTGACCAGTACTAGGGCTCTTAGATGTGACCTGAGTTTGAATTATAAGATATGTGAAAGCCAAAACTGTAGTTTGTGGAAGAATAGGAGCAATGAGCTTCTAAAGTTAGCTTGTGTTCATCCCGGTCTCAGAGTTTTTATGTTTTGAGTTCACAGGAGCTTAATCTGGTTAGTGCTGAGTAGAAAGGGGGAGGAAATGGAGTCAATAGCTCCCGAACGCATCCTAGTGGTCTCAGGGTCAACGGCCCTTCCTGATCCCTAACACTCAGTGGGTCTCTGTGGCCAGCTCCCAACACTTTGGGAGACCAATGTAGGAGGATCACTTAAGCTCCTGAGCTCAAGACCAGCTGGGGCAATGTAGTGAGTACTCGTCTCTACAAAAATAAAAATAAAAATAAATTAACTGGGGGGTGGCTCGCGCCTGTAATTCCAACTACTTGGGAGACTGAAATGGAAATATTGCCTGAGCCCAGAAGGTGAAGGCTGCAGTGAGTCATGATGTTGCCACTGTACTCCTGCCCAGGGAACAGAGTGAGACTCTGACTCAAACAACAACAGTAACAACAGCAACAACATTATGACATGAGAATGTACACAGATTGCCTATTATTTTCTGATAGAAAATTAAACATATTGTTCCTTACAATACTTTCTACTTAAAGATAAGGGGGTTTAATATCTAAGTTCAGATTTTAGAAAGATTTTCCAGAGGAGAACGTTTTTTTTTTTTTGAGAAAGGATTTATTAAGAGAACATTTAAAATAAAGTTTACTTTTCTGCCTCTTTGAAAAGAAAGTTTTTCTTCATTTTATTTCATTTCTTTCTTTCTTTCTTTTTTTTGAGTAGAAGTCTCACCCTGTCACCCAAACTGGAGTGCGATGGCACGCTCCTGGCCACCACAGCCTAAGTCTGCTGTGCTCAGGGATTCCTTCTGCCTTAACCTTCCAAGTAGCTGGAACAACAGATGTGTTCCACCACATCCAGCTAATTTAAAAAAAAAATTTATTTCATTGTGGAGACAAGGTCTCATCAATTTGCCCAGGTTGGTCTTGAATCCCTGGACTCAGATAATCCTCTTGCCTCACCCTCCCAAAGCATTGAGATTACAGGCATGAGCCACTGTGGTTGGCTTCTTCTACTTTATTTTCTGGCCTCCCATACTTCTAGGAGGGAATGAAAATCCTCTCCCACACTTGGGTGACTTGTTTCAGAGATTGCATTTCACCTGCCACACTATCAGAATGGCCATTAGATGCCTGAGTCCAGTCCCCACCACTGCACAATATAGCCACATCATGAATTCGCATGTGTACCCCTGAATCAAAAAGAGAGGATCAAAAGACTAAACACAATATTCTTTCGTTTAGCTTGTATGAAATAGATCATTTGAGTATTTGCTGAAGCATTCAGAAATCATTGTATTTGCTGCACTTCTAAAGAGTCACCATTTTACTCATTATTTTCTAAGGGAAAACTCCAAATGTATTGTTTTTATTTAACAGGCAGAATAGTTTAACTCTACAGGACACTCTTATTCTTACATAATCTTGATATATCACTGTAGTTTAAAAAATATTTTCACGATTACTAATGAAGAATTGAGAATAGTGTAATCATTCTTTATGTGTAGATACACTTGTCTGGATCATAAAAAAATCAGTGATGGTAATAAATGTAAGGATAAAATAAATACAAATATATAACATGTATTATATATCTATATTCTAAAAATTTATTAAAAATTCACTTAAAGAGTGAGAATCCCAACTAAAACAGCAACAGTGAAATGACCTGATAAATGTGAAGTGATTTGAGATATATCCTCAGTGACTTGAGATTATTATTATTTTTTTTATTATTTTTTAAATTGGAGTCTCACTCTGTTGCCCAGACTGGAATGCAGTGGCACACTCCCGGCCACTGCAGCCTCGACCTGCTGGTCTCCAGCGATCCTTCTGCCTCAGTCTTCCAAGTAGCTGGAACTACAGGTGTGCGCCACCACACCCGGCTAATTTTTTGATTTATTGTAGAGATGAGGTCTCACCAAGTTGCCCAGGCAGGTCTCGAACTCATGGGCTCAGGCAATCCACTCACCTCAGCCTCCCAAAGCGTGGGATTACAGGCTGAGCCACCGAGCCTGGCTGATTTGAGATTATCGCACCATAGAATCTTAATTTGTTTGTTTGAAAATTTTATTTATCTTTGTCATACTTTATTAATGTTTAGGCAAATGCTTTCAGTGTACTTAAATGTAATTAGTATTTTCTCTACTTTAGTATTTCAACTATTATTTATTAATTTTAATATGACTATTATTAAAGTTATTATTATTATTATTTTGAGTCGAAGTCTCACTCTGTCACTTAGGTTGGAGTGTAGTGGCATGATCACCACTCACCACAGCCTCCACCTCTTGGGCTGAGGAGATCCTTACACCTCAACCTCCCGAGTAACTAGAACTACAGGTGTGTTGCCAACTACTGGCTATTTTTAAAATTTTTTGTAGGGACAAGATCTTACTATGTTGCCCAGGCTGGTATTGAACTCCTGGCCTTAAGAAATTCTCTCATCTTGGCCTCCCAAAGTGCTAGGATTCCGGGCATGAGCCAGTGCGCCTGGCCAAGCTTTTAAATAATTTTTCTTTAATTTCATCTGAGATGTGAAGTGTGTGCTGGGATTTGACAGAATCATATTCCTAAAGGGTCACATTCATCATGTATTCTTGCTATTCATTTTTAATTTTAAGCATAATAAACAGTCTGCCTTTTATGTACATTTCATAATTGAGAAGTAATAGGCTTTTTGGATGTTTGCCAGTATTTCGCTGGTAAGAATGACAGCAACAACAGATAATTAAGATTTGAGCCTACATTATTTCAGCAAATAGACTCCTATATTTTTCCAGGAAAGATTGTCCAGAATGATTTTTTTTTTTTTTTTTTTTTTTTTCTTTTTTATATTTTTATATTTTCTTTTAAATTTATTTTAAAATATTGTCATTTAAGACAATATATATTAAAAGAAAAAACCTAACTTTATTTCCGTCCTCTCTTCATTTTTGCTGTAGTGTAGAATTATAACCTAGAAATTAAGCTAAGGCTCTGAGTCACTCAGTCTGGCTCATCTCTTCCTATTCTGTGAACTTAATCAAGTTATTTGGGCTTTTTGTACCTCTAGTTCCATGTATATATTTTAAAAAGGAAGGACAATAGGTTTTACTTCCTAGGATAAAGTTGACTGACGTATACATAGTACCTAATTAAAATTAGGAAGCTCATTATTTTTCTGAATTCTTACAAAGTATTTAGTTATACACTGTTGCCACATTTAATAAAGAAAAAAACTTTAGGAAGATAATTCTTTCATTTATTGGATTTATTGAGAACTTATCTTCTGTTAGACAATGTGCCCAGGGTTGGGGCAAGCTTAAAAATGTGATCTCTGACTTAAAGGAGGTCACTGGTTGCAAGGAGACCAGCAGGAAGACAGAAACAGATAACAACTGCTGAGACAAGACAGAGTAGAAGTCAACAGATGAGGTCCGATAGTAAACATTTTAGGCTTTGTGGACCATGCAGTTTCTGCTGTAACTACTCAATTCTGCTGTAGTGCAAAGTAGCTGCAGAACATCTGTAAACAAGTGGGCATGGCTTGGTTCCAGGACAACTTTATTAATGGTCACTGAGAGTTAAATTTTCTATAATTTCCATGGATAGTCTTTTGGTTTCTTTTCCAAATGATTTAAAAATGTAGTCAGGGTGCAGAGGTTCACACCTATAATCCAGCACTTTGGAAGACCAAGGTGGGAGAATTGCTTGATCCCACTAATAGCTATCTATATTATCTATTTTTCTATGAAATAAAAGTGTTTTATAATTAAGTGCTCTTCCTGAATTTAATGAGATGATACTGTCAATGTAGTGAGTTGTGGTGATACATTTTTATTGTCAATGTAGTGAGTTATAGTGATACATTTTTTTCTTAAATCCCGTTTGGGTTTTGTTATTCATTTATTTATTTTTTATTTTAAAGATGTGGGTACAATTTAGGATTAGGTAGATAAGAGGTCATTGTACAGGTAAAGTTTGGGCCTCTCTTTGGTCCCCACTTTGCTTGGTTTGAGGTCAGTTACTTTACTGAGGTTGTGTGCCCCTCCCTCCCCTGGCAGCATCCCTTTCTTATAGTATTATGATAAATGTTCAGGGTCTGCTTATAAGTGAGAACATGTGGTACTCAGTTCTTTGTTTTTTTGTTTTTATAGTAAGATTTACCGAGGTTCAATGTACACACACTAAAGTTCATTCTCATTTGGTATATAATTTTATGAATATTAGCAAATAAATACAGCAATGCTACTTCTAACATCATAATTAAGAAATAGGTAGTGTGCATTGTCCCAAAAGCTCACAGTAGCCCTTTGCTGTTAAGCCCTTCTTGCCTGTCTAGCTCCTGACAATGACCATGCTGTTTTCTACCCCTATGGATTACCCTTTTCAAGGTTGTCATATCAATGAAATAACAAAATAAAGACACTTTTAAGTATAGATTCCTTTTCAGGTCATAGGTTGAAGACTATATGTTTTTTATTTGTTCTTGAGTTAATATATATTTTGGAGATTGTTGAATTATATGATCAGTGTATGTTTAATTTCACAGGAGGTATACATACTTTTAATTGCGTGTTCATCTATCTATTCACCTATATCTATAAATAGAATATACATATACATACTATATATATAAATGAGGGAAACCCCCAGAAACCCAGGATTATCTTTTAGAAGGCAGGCCTTTTTTAGTATAGGCTTCCCCCACTAGGTGAATGTTCTAGGAACTCACTGGAATCAGTCAATGTACCAGCTAGCTTTGTTGTGCAAAGCTGCAATGAGGTTCTGCTAATTTTTTTGGAGATTCTTTCAACACGTTTGCCCATTTCATAGTGGGTGATTTACAAGCACACCTACACACACCACGTTGAGTGTTCAATTTTTGACCAAAAACAGCATGACCCCCATGCCCCATCTTCCCTATTCACCTGATCTTGCCCTGAGCATTTTTGTTTGTTTGTTTCCCAGATTTAAAAAAAAGTCTTCAGAGGGAAATGTTTTACTAATGTGAAAAAGGTGAAGTACTAAAAGGCATCAAAATGGATGAGTTCAAAAACAGTTTAGAGTAGTGGAAAAAGCATCTTGATAGATGTATTGTATCAAATGGAAAGTACTTTGAAGGTGACTGAAGTTTAAACATGTAAGAATAAATACACTTTTTTAATCCATACATTCTGGGGTTTGAGGGGTTCTCTCTCTCTATATATGTATATATATATATTCAACTTATTTATTTATTAAATCTTTAGTGAGTTTTGTACTTTTGTATCTTTCAAAAAGTTTGTCCATTTATTTTTGTGGAATTTAGTGGTAAAAGTCACTCTTCATATTTCCTTATGTTTTAATATCTGTAGGAGCTGTAGTAATGCCCTTTTCTTATTCCTGATATTGGTAATTTTTCTGTTTTTTATGATAAATTTGACTGCACACTTATCAATTTTATTGATTTTCAAAAGATTAATTTTTACATTGGCTTTTCTCTTTTTCTCTATTGTATTTCAATTTTATTCATTTCTGCTCTTGTTTTCACTATTTTCCTACTTGTGCTTACTTTTGGTTTAATCTACTCTTTCCAGTTCCCTAAGGTGAACTATTAAATCATTGATTTGCATATCTTTTCTTTTTCTAATATTTTATGCTACATATTTTCCTCTACTAAAAAAGACTTCTTTTGATGTATCCAAAATGTTTTTTCATGTGATATGTTTTCATTTCATTTGATTAATATTTTCTCTGTTCCATTGTGGTTTCCCTGTTAACTCATGAATTACTTTTGAAATATATTGTTCAATTTCCAATAGTGGGTATTTTTCAAAGATATCTTTTGACTGTCAATTTCTAGTTAAATTTCACTGTGGCCAGATAATATACCTTGTATATTTTTAATTTTTTTAAGCTTGTTAAACTTGTTTTTACAAATCAGTATGTTTTATCTTGGTAAATGCTCACATGTAGTTGAAAATAATATGTTCCTTGCTTATTTTGGGGCATAATGTTCCATAGATGTCAATTAGATCAAGGTGGGTGATAGTTTTATTGAATTCTTCTATGTTCTTATTGTTTTTCTGTATATATGTTCTATCAATTAGAGAAGTCTATAAAGTCTCCAGCAATAACTGCAAATGTGTTTATATATACTTTCAGTTCTATCAGTTTTACTTCATGTATTTTGAAGTTGTTAAATATATAAACATTTAGCATTGCTAAATCTTCTTAATGATTACATTTGTATTATTAGTAATGATAACCAACACATTATGTGATATCTCTATTTTTGGTAACAATCCTTGCTAAGAAGTTTACTTTGATATTAACAAAACTGGTCCATTTTTTCTAATTAAATTTTGCCTGGTATGTATTATTTTTTCATTGACCAAGTATGCATTTTAATCAGAGTGCTTAGACCATTCACATTTAATGTAATTTACTGATTGCTAAATTATATTAATAGTGCCATTCATATTTTTATTAGATTTTCTAATTAGATATTTTATGTTAGTATACTTTATTTCCGCAATTGTTTTATTAGTTACATTACTTTCTCTAATTTTTTTCTCAGTGGTTTCCCTAGAGTTTATAGTAAATATCATTAACCTATAACCTAGCTTTAAATATTATAATACTACTTTATGTACCTTGTAAGAAATATAACAATATACTTTTAATTCCTCTCACTCATTTATTCTATTTTTGTCATACCTTGTATTTTACCAATATTACAAATTCAAAACATTGGTTTTTGTTTGCTTAGAGCACTTTAAAATTATTTCTTTTATATTTACCTTATTATTATTATTATTATTATTTTTACTATTTCCAAGGTTCTTAATTGCTTTGTATATTCACAAGTTTCTGTTTGAAGGACTCCCTTTAGTATTTCTGGGAGTGTGTGAATGTTAGTAATAAACTATATTATGTCTTGTTTGCACAAAATATCTTTGTGTTGTCCATTTTTACTGGGTGTGCAATTCTACTTAACACGTTTTCTTCCTTTTTCCTTCCTTCCTTCCTTATTTGTGATGTTGCATTTAGCACTATTCTTTCTAAGTGACAAAAGTAATACTTAGCTAAAGCTTAATATGTAATTTTTGATTATATAATGATTTCACCATTGTTTGATTTTTAAATATTTTTATTATTTTAAACTTATTTTCATTTGAAATTTTTGGTCTAAGCTAGGATTTTATAACTGACTTTCTTATGGGATTTTGTGGTCTATACTGCTTTCTGTAAAGAGACAGTCAGTAAATATTTTAGGCTTTGCAGGCCATATGGTCTCTGTCCAACTACTAAACCTGGCATCATAGTGCAAAAGAAGCCATAGACAATATGTAAATTAATGATCATGACTGTGATCTAATAAAGGTTTATTTATAAACAGGCAGTGGGCAATTGACCAAAGGTTAGTCTTGGATATTATACAAAGGTTTTTTTGAATTTTATAACAACTTAATTTTCAGTCTAATACATGCTAATTTTTATCAAAATGTTTTCCAAATATGCTTGAGAAGAATGTGGTTTTTTTGTAGACATATTTATATACACATATTTCAAGTTATTTAATTATATTATCATGTTATTCAGATTTATTTTGTTTTATATTTCCTTTTATAACATAAGTAACTAGCTTCAAAATTTGAATATTTTCAGATGCTCTTTGGAATTCACAGATAATAAAATAACAGACCAGCTGTGGTGACTGATGCCTGTAATCTCAGCATTTTGAGAGGCTGAGGCCAGAGGATTGCTTGAGTCCAGAAGTTCAAGACCAACCTAAGTTACATTGCCAGACCTCATCTCTACAAAAAATACAAAAATTAGCCAGGCATAGTGGCTACTCAGGAGGCTGAGGTAGAAGGGTCGCCTGAACCCAGAAGGTCAAATCTTCAGTGAGTTGTGATTACATCACTGCACTCCAGCCTGGGTGACAGAGTGAGACCCTGACTCAAATAATAATAGTAATAATAATAATAATAAGAATGAAACTATGGACCACTTGTCTAAGCATAGTCATATGAGTTTAAAATGAAAATTCCTCACTGTTTTTATTAGCAAGTAAAACCTGGTAATCCAAATGGGAAAACATGTTGGAAAGTTCACTTATATTGTTATTCTAAGTCCAAATATAAGATATTATTTTATACTTAGACTTTATTCTGCGCTTGTTTCAACTTTCCTGGGCTGGTAAATATGGTTTTTGAAAAAACCATTAGCTCTCATTTTCCTTAATTTTTTATATAGCTCTCTCGGAGTCTATCTTAATTGTATTCAGAGCAGAACAGGTCGAGGTTATAGACTGGAAGAACAAAAGAGACCAATGCTTCTGATTGTATTCTCTATTTCCCTCTCACTTAAGGTTTCTTGAAGCTCTCTTAGGAACACTGAAAGAAGTCTTCCTCTCCGTGTCTCCAACAAATGGTTTAATGTACACAGTTCAATTATTGAGAACTATGGCCAGTTGGATATATTGAACTTGCAGACAATCTTGACTTTGCACTTCCCATCTTCTGCTATTAGCACACCAAATATCCATATTCAGGTCAGTGGGATGGCAGATAAATTGAAACATAAGAAAGACTAGAAAATATAAAGATAGAATTTAAAAATAAGATTAAAAAAGTTTAGTCTACCAATGTTCAAGGGGTGGTGCTGCCAAATTTTTTAAATTGAACTTCATGGTAGTCAAAACACAAATGGCGAACGCTTATCTAAATTTTCCGTGGGGAAAATGTGAACTTTTTCCTAAGGGAAGAAAAAAAGTTTTTCCTAGTTTTTAGGAAATTATTTGCATAAAAAAAAAAATTTTTAAGACGCTTCATCATGTGAAAATGAGTTACTCAATAACAACCCTAGAGTAAATGTTCTAATGGTATCACACCAATGGTTTCAATGTCCAAGTTCCATGCAAAGTTTTGGAAGTTCACAACTCTGAAAGGTGTAATTTTCAATGTCATCCATACCAAAGGCCTTCATTGACACAATATAGGACTTGTATTGCTCAGCAACAGAGTCCCTGAGATATGTAAGCCAAGGCCACAGCACCAAATGCAGCTTAGAGAAAGGCATTTTTTAAGAGACAAAATTCCTGTGGTTTTGTTGAATAGTTCTCTCCTAACAGTAGTCCCCAAACTAAGGACCAGGAAAATACCCAGACTATCATACAAAGCAACCTAACTAACTTCCACCTCCACTGGCTATATAATTTTAATAGTTGTATGATCTTTAATGAGTAGGTTAACTCTTCAAAGTCCCAGTTTGCTCATATATAATGTAAGGATAATATACTTACCTCCTAAGTTAGTTATGAAATTTGTATGAGAAAAATTATATTTAAACATTGAGCAGGCTATCAAACTTTTTAATTTAAACTTGAGGCAGCTCTTAGACTTCAATGCAATAAGTCACTTGGTTTCTGGATGCTAATGGAAATACAAATATTCAATTCTCTGCATATTCTATATTGGTTTTTATTTTAATAGGGGGAGAATGAGTTAATGAAAAACAAATGAGCGATGAACCCTTATAAGTGACATATAATAGACTATAAACCCAGGCCTAGATAGGAAAAGTTGTCTCCTCCTTCCTGAGGAGAAACATGTAGGATTCAGTTTTGAGTGACGTCTTTGCTACTTAGTAGAAATGCATTCTTAGGTATGCCACTCAATGTCTCTGGGTTCATGTATTCATCTGTGAAACTGAAGGGTTGGAGTAAATGGTGTTTGAGGTCCCATCTGTTCATGCATCCTATGTCATTGTTTGCCTCTTATGGATGCTACTTTTTCGATAGTTCAAAACAGCATCAATAAATGTGGAATCTATCATGGACCAGAAGTCTGAGATTAGTGGATATGAGGTAGTGAAGTTAGTGTATCAACAAATCAATATCTAACTGCCATTTTTCTGTCTTCAAAATGCAGTCCTTTATATCAAGACAATGATTCAAAACTCTTTCTTGAAAAGCAATCCAAGAAAGTGTGATTTGGAGAGAGAAGCTCCAGGAAAGATAAACAAGTCAAGGAAAAACGCAAGGGTGACTTTCAAAAAAAAGATCTAAATCAGGAATCAAATTGATACTGGGACTTGAGCTCATATTGACTAGTGTCTAAGAAAACATCCACTGCAAGAAGAAAACAATGCTTGAGAGGATACACTTTTCTTTTTAGATGTCTATAAACATTTAGAAAGGAAGATGGAAGAAAAGAAAGAGAAAGAGGATGATATTGAAGCACAGACTCTCCTAGGTTGATTTAGTAGTAGAAATAAAGTGTCCAGATGAACAATGCTTTTCTTTGCTCCTTGGCCGGTCTGCTACCCATAAGAAAAACTTCAGAGCCACTTGCAGTTTTGTTTCATTTTTGTTAAAACCAGCAAGCAAAAGATATCATTAGGGTTGCTAGTAATCTCTTCTATATTTCATGAACAAATACATCAGAATGAAATAATCCCTGCACTCCAGGGAGAACTCTGTGTAATTCCTTCACACTATCTTGCCACGAAGACTCAGCTCTCCATGCAGGGTTCACATTTGCGTTCTGGCTTTTATCTCCTATTATCCATAAAATAGTGGGATGAGAGAATATAGGATCCTTTCTATTTTATGCCTGATACGTGGTGAACTGAGGAGAAAAGATGGCATGTTGAACTGAGTCTAAATATAGTATTTCCATCAATGATTCCCCAGTTCTAAAAGTAGAGATATTGTGATAGAACCTTAGAAGAATTGGAGTTTTCATTCTTTAGCTTATCTTGGAATTATCCCAGCTGGGGATCCAAAATAAAATTTGCTGTTTGTAATTGATTCAGTTTTTCTGTAGGTTTCAAATAGAAACATTGAAGCCCTGTGGGGAATGATGAACTGTCATTGATTTTGAAACGAATTATCAAATATGCCTGTGGGATGAGAGATAAACCTCTAGGAATTTGTATCATTTTCTAAAATGGCAAGGCTTAAAAAATTTCAAACCCCTTCAAAAAATCCAAAAAAGGAAAATCAGTGCCAGTGTTAAGAACTCATTGAACTATTGTTACCAGGAAACTCGGTGAATTTATTTTCTTACTTAGTTTTTAGTATATAAAGAAAAAATGCATTCATAAACAATATGCCTCCTCCTTTCTGGCTTAGGCAAATCTACCACAGAAATGAGTGTGCAGCTTGTTTCTATAGTTACCATTTTATGATATTTGATGCTGTAAATCCTTTGTCAATCAATACCTGGAGGTTTCTGCATCTTCTTAAGTTTGAAAGTCTGATAAATCTTAAGCCTAAAATGTATGCTAGGTGAAGTGCTCCCAGGTCCTTTTTTGGCGGGGGCAGGTTCTGAAAACATTTGCTATGACCCCCTGGAGCTAGAAGTATTGATTTTTTAATGGGTACACTTTTCTCAAATGGAATCCTTTGCTTAAATTCAGCATCCGCTCCTTTGTTGAAGGAGCAATTTCTTGTTTCCAGTCAAGTAATTATGGTTCTTCCTTTTCACTTTGGATAATGTCGTGTTTAAGAATCCATATGTTCTCTCAAGGAAATTTAAAGTTTGTCTTCTATGCCAGAAAGCAAAGAGGCAATTGGATGTTAATAATTAATAAGTTGTTATAACTTTATCTAAATGATTTTGAGCTTTCTTCTGCATAATAAACTTAATTTTATCTTTTTGAGATCAGGTGGGTAGAATACTCCAGATTGGCGTAGACAGAATCACCATTTTTTTCATATTGTACAGATTCATTCAAGAAGTTAGGAATTACAGAGGTTGTAAGAAATTAAGATTTTTTTATTCTACTTTTTCAAAACAAAGATCTTTATTGGGAGGAATTACGTTTGATACAATATCCGATCACTAAAAACAAAAAACTTCTGGGTGATTTGCTACACTTTAAAAAATGTATTTTAGAATCATGGGGTATGTGTGAGGATTTGCTACGTAAGTATATTGTGTGAGGGCAAGGTTCGGGCTTCTAGCAAGCCCTCTCTCCCCTCAGTAATGGACATGGCACCCAATGGGTTGCTATGTGCCTCTGGATCCCCACTCTCACTCTCCCCATAGCAGTGCCCAACATCTGCATCTCATCTGGTCTTATCTGACTTTTGCAAGAAAGAAGAAAAACATCCTAATGGTGAGAAAGTTATGGTATTCATTTGACCAGATGTCTCAGTCACTTACATTGTTGATCATGTAACCACTAGGCCATCTTCCAACAGTCTATGATATGTGGTGGTAGAAGGGATAGAGAGGGATATTCTCTTATAGAGACACAATAATGCTCCTGCTTTAGGCAGGGTAGAGTTGAGACTTTTCTATTTTCTCTTATCTCTTCCTAGCTCCCTGGGCAAGGTATAGCTCATTCATCCCTTTGACATCTACCTCTTAGGATGGCCTTGTTCATAGACCTGGGGTATTGGTCAATATTCATTAATTAAAAATCTCTCTAATACTTTGGTAGTTCAAGGACAGTTTGCCTGGCTCTGCACAGCCTAGGAAAAGTAGTCTAGCTAGAAAAAATTGAGAGGACTTGGTATGATGGAAAATAAAAATGAGCTCAGTGGGTCTGTAATGTAGCATTGAAGAGGAGCACTGTGAAAGATGAAGTTTAACAGGGGAGTCAGTGAAAGGTGGAAGGTGAATTGTTAGGTGTCCTACATGCTATGTTGCGAAGTTGAACTAGATTCTGAATGCTGGGAGTCATTAAATAGCATTGAGCAGGGACACATTCATGAGTTGCTGTTCTTGTTTATTTTCAGAAAATTTGTGCTGGAAGCTCTATAAAGAAAAGCTCACAGGAATAAGTAGATGGCATCTGACCAGCTAGGATGCTCTTTTAGCAACTTGTTTAAGAAACCTGAACATACAATGAATGTAACAACTGTGGATTGCTGTAAAAGGGACAGATTGGAAAAGGGGTTAAAAGAATAGAAAAGGTAACATTTATTGTTTAATTAGATAGAGTTTTAATTAAGTTTGTATTAAAAGTAACTACAGATTCTGATTTGTGGAATTGTGTGGAATTTTAAGTCTGCTTATATACCAACACCATTTTTCAAAACTGACTTCATGTGGCTTAGAAAGAATTATAATTATGAAGATTAAATATCAACAGCAAAAAATTTAGAAAGAATGCAAGACAAAGAAAATGAGAGAAATAGACTGTAACAAAAAGAAAGAAAGCAAATGGAAAATTATGGTGTTATAACACAGGGAGAGTAACCCAGAAGTGGCGTGAGGACACACATGTATTTAATGAAAGCCCATAAACTTGCTAAAGGTGGGTCACAAATCAATGCAGCACAAAGGTGTTCGGTAGGTTATTCAATAAGGGAAACATAATCAGTAACAAGATCATGCAGCTGCCTGGAAGGTAGCAACAAATCCACTGTTGCAGAAACTTGTAATCATTTCTGGTTCTGCAGCCAGAGAAACGCACAGCCGGGAAGGAGTGTCCTTTCCTGAAAGAAGGAAAATAAGGCTGTATTCAGTCTAGCCAATGTTAAGTCATGCCACCGCTAATTAAGTGAATTTTTTCTTTCAAATACTCCCTCTTCACTGTCCAACACTCGTGTTCTTCTTGACTCAAAGAAACAAACATTTTTTTGAGCATCTACAATGCAATTTTGCTAAGAAAATTTCACTCGCAGCAATGGCTTTTCTCTCTGCCTTGATAACCCTGTTTCTCCTAACCCAGCCTGACCTATTTCCTAACTCATCCATGCAGCTGTATAGTGTATCTCTACTACATACAGACAATAGTATGGACTGGGCTTCAAAGACCTTGAATATTTTAAATATTCTTGCTATCTCCACCACCCAAATTCTATAAATCCAAGTTTTCTAAAGTGTGCAATGTGTCCCACTGATAGTCCTTGAAATGATTTGGGGAAACAAGAGTGTGGTCTTAAGTAACATGGAATCACACAGCGAGGAAACATTTCTCTTTCAATTCTCCCTCCTTCTTTCACATGTTCTGATTCATTCAAGAGGGAGGTCTCCATTTTGTAAGTTTTTAAGAGTTTTTAATGCTAATCTCCTTTAGCCCCAAATCTTAGTCTTTTAGCTATCGATGATATGTAGCTAGAATTGAATAATTTCTTTGTTTTGTGTTTATTGGATTATCTTCTATTTCACAAAGAAATATCTCACTATTTAGGGCAGTGAAATAGAACTTCCTTTTAAAATAAATGTATTTCCGTTAAGAAGTTAATCAAGTGAATTAATAATATTAAGAACCCAATATTAGATGGTGTGTGAATATGGGGATAACTTTTGAAAACATTATACTTGTTTCATAGACGTGGCAAAAATCAGAAACCTAATATGCATTGACTAAGTTCTGGGAATGCTGTGATCCCCACCAGACCAACCCACTTGCCTTTTGCAAGGATCTTCTGTTTCTACCCAAGATGCCTTTGCTGTGGGGTGACTTGGCTTGGAAGTCTCCTCCAGCCTTTCCCCTTGATAATCCTGCCCCTGCCTCCAGAGTCAGCCTCTGCATCTTTTCGAATGTACCACCTGTTCTTATTTTACCTATTGTGCCTTGTACAACCCATCGCTTATTGAGCTGCAGTGCAAATATCTGTTCAAGTATCAAACTTCCCAACTGATTGCAAACTCTTTGTGGCAATGTGTCAATCATCTCCATATCGCTAAATTCTAGCACAATGACAGACACAAAGTAATCAAATGTTTGATGAATGAACTGATAAAAATTGTGCTTAGGAATGTTTGATGAATTAATTAATAAAAATTGTTGCCTAGTTTTAAAATATTCTGTAAAAATAGTAAGTCTAGTTTGTCTGCGTGTGGGTTGTGTGTGTACATTTTAGCAGAACTAACAATGTAAATGTGCTTAAGGCCACTGAACTGTATACTTTAAAATGGTCATAGTGGTAAATATTGTGTTATGTTAACCACAATAATAAAAAATCTACAGAAGGTAAACAAAAAATTGAATGTTACATATTAAGACACAATTTTTCCTGTGCTTACATTAGACTTTTAAAAGATGGACTAGCTAGGAATTACTACAACAAACATTAGAATCTAGCTTGATTAATCTGTCAACTTGAAAGATGGATTGGGCTTGTTTATGGAGATACAGCAAAATCCAGTAATACAAGGTTAACCCCATGCAGTCGAGAAATGCTTATAAGTAGCATAAATATTTCTTTGGGCTTAACAAGTGTGTCAGGTGTTGCTGGCTTATGACTGTGGCTCATGTGAAAAGTAGCTGTTTCCTCAATACTGCATATTCAGATGAAGCATGTATTGTCATTTTTACATTATTTCAAACAGCCACTTTTGATAATAGAAGTGAGTGGGCGCTAAACATTTTGTGAATGTTGTTTTCTGATAAGGATTCAGAGTGGGGTCGTGGCAGTCCTGTCTGAGAAGGCAGAATGAGAGCCTGGAGGCAGTCAGAGACCAGGGACCCAGCAAGACCTCTCCTCCCCGTCCTTGCCGTCTCAACACATCTGCTATGTTCTTCCTTACTGACGTACTTTTCCGAGGTGTGTCCACAATGTGGGTACATGGTGGCTGCCCATGCTCCTGCCCCACGCCCAAGCACACTGACTCTGTGTTAGTTCTCACTTAGTCTAGTCAACAGTGCACAGGGAAGCATCTTGGTTTATGTATACGACTATGGAGTCAAATCCTGGGGATGGAAGGAAGGACAAAACAGGGGGTCATTGAGAACTGGGCAGACATCCTGAAAAGTGCCTACTACCTGTGTTCAAGCCCAAGGGGTTGCCCACATGCTGATGTCTAACTGCCATACCTTCTCTACAGAATTTCAGCAATTTGAAAGAAAGAATGAAACTTCAGTGAGCCCAACACCTTCCCCCAAAACCCTAAACAATTGGATAAATGTCACCCACTTAAAAATTAATGTCTTCACACCCCATAGGCCACATATTCTCTATTAAATTCCTTTATTTTCTTCATGAGTTATCACAATTATCCATATATTTATGTGTTTATTTGTCTATTGTTATCTCCAACCCACCCATCCCAAGAACGTAACATTCATGAAAGACCTTATTTGTTTTGTGTGCTGTTATATCCCAGTGCCTAGAAGAGTTCCTGGCATATAATTATTTTTCAGTAAATACTTGTTAAATTGAATAATTTAAAAATGTCTCTCATTTGAAATGCACCTTAAGAAATGTGTGAATGTTAAAATGTAATATAAAAAGTAATAGAGCTATTAGGGTTTTACTCACATTAGAAAGGGTTGAGGTCATCTCACGCAGCATTTTATGAAATTTATTGAGTCACAGACTATTTAAACAGCAAAATGTATTGTGACACTTTAAACATTCTTAAAACTTTCTCATTGTTGCCTAGTATATAATGACATTATTTGAAGCAAAATGTGTTAGACCAATTTATTATTAAATGATTTCACAAAATTAGTTTTAATACAAACTATCTTATTCCTAATATATAAAAAAATGATGAATTTGGCCTGCAAAAAATTTCCTATCCTTCTTGTTTTAAAATACTTATAAACAGAAAAGTGTATCATATAAACATACATTTTAAGACAGCATTACCTTTGTTTTATTGTTTATCAGTATAAATGTACTTGTAATTTAACTATTTGCTATGGAATCAAATACACAAAACCAGCTTCCATGACGTGATTCATTTCTGTTTGGATTGTTGCATAGGTGAGTTTTCTTCAGTACTTGTGTTTTGCTTCTAAATAATTAGAAAAGGAGGAAGTTTTTTTTTCAGGCAGTCATGTCTAAGTACTTCTCAAAAAATTAGCAATTGGAGGCTTCGGGCTAAATAAGGTGAATTAATTATGCATATTTTCCTGCTCCTCTTTATTTTCTGTTAAAAGGAAGAAAAACTGCAAAAACTCATAAAGACAAAGAATGAGAAAGAATGCTGTAATGGACTAGTGATATGAAGAAAAGTGTACAGGCTTAAGCTGAGTTTGGTGGCTCACACCTGTAATCCCAGAACTTTGGAAGGCCAAGGCAGGAGAATTGCTTGTGCCCAAGAGTTTGAGACGAGCCTGGGAAACACAGCAGGACCTCATCTCTTCAAAAAAGTAAAAAATTTTTAAAAAAATTAGCTAGGTATGATGGTACACACCCGTAGTCTCAGCTACTCAGGAGGCTGAGGTAGAAGGATCGCCTTAGCCCAGGAGGTTGAGGCTGCAGTGAACCAGCCTGGGCAACAGAAGAAGACCCAGTTGCAAAAAATGAGAATAGGCATAGAAGCAGGAGGATGGTAACGAATGAACTGAGTAGAAGCAGCTACAGTTCTGTGTTTCTACAGAGTGATATGGCAAGGAGGAGCAAGCTACCTCACTACAAAGAACCTTAGAGGACCGTGACTTGGTGCTACCACATCCAGTAGACAGATAAATTAATACATGACATTAAAACGAAAAATCATAATGAGGACTATAAGCATAATAATTTTGGAGCTTTACTTCAAAATATTCCGCAGGAAGAGAGAGATGTGAAGGGGGAAAAGCTGCTCTACAAAGACACATGAGCTGCTTTCTGAAATTTCTGTTTATTTGCATGCTATTCATTGACTCCTGGCACTGTTTTTAATTTTAAACATAGATAGTCAGGGGAAAGTAAAGAGTAGAAGCTGAGTCTGAGTGAATCACACTGCTGAACCATTCCTATTAGCTATTAGCAGGCCTAGACACACGTAGGCTACCAAGACAGAGAATTGCTGGGAATGTTACCAGACAACTGAGAGTACTCAGCCAGCAAAGTTATTAGAGGAATCTAGAATCAATAGAGGTGGTAGGGGATATATCTGAGAATAAATGAACAGAAGGACAGAGCAACAGCTTCTCAGTGGGAAATCGGGGAGTCAGAATCATGGTTCAGAAATCAAGGCAGACAGGTAGATGGCTGAAAGAGAAACATTGACCAGAGGTCAAGGTTGGCAGGGAGGAATGTCTATGAAAAGCAAGAGGGTGTTTTGAGAAAATGGTGAGGAAAATGAGGTTGAGGCTATTTTCTGTACCAAACAGGTAGTTCATGGAAACTCACTATTAACAAAAATATAAATAAGTATCAATCAGTAAATCAAGAAATCCCAAGACATGGACAGACCAAAACTCACTAGCAGGAGTAAGAAAATTAATCTGACTGAAGAAGGGCTGATAGAGAATCTCTCCTGAAGTTATAGTCCCTGCTTCTTCTAGGGTGGAGTGGTTGGCCTTTCCCATCTTTATGGTGTGTTTCTCTATTATCACCAATCAATATTTGTGCAGAAGCTACTGGGAATTTTTCTACCAGAGGAAGACTTTCTCAATCAAGCTTTGTGTGGTCATGTGTCATAATTTGATATTATTTCTATTAGTAGGCACATGTAAAAAGTTGGTGTGGCAAACTTCAAACAGATCTACATTTTAATATTCAGATGTTCAACAAAGTGTGTGAGGATTTATCAGAGTGTCAAGATAACTTCCTGTTAAATATTACAGCATAACAAACATTTGGTTTAACGTTTGTAATTTTTGCACCTCTAAAAATATTTTTAACACACGAAAACCCATCTCTAACAATTTCTGACAAATACCTCACAATAATAATCAGAAAAACACAATAATTTATATTTCTTAAAAAATCAAACCTATAAGCTTTATTTAAGTTTAGTGACAGAGTAAAGTTAAATGTATGATTAATTCAGTCTCTTAGGAATATATCCTGTTAACTTCTTATGCAAATATTTCCATTTTGAGTGTACAGAAATGCTCCTTATATTGTGGTCATTAAAATAAAAGATTATTTGCAGTCTTAGAACACTGGTCAGTTCCCCTGATGTTTCTTTAGAAGACTGATTTTTTTCAGTGTAATATATTGTTTCTACTGCTATTAGACCTGTGTCTTTGAAATTTTAAAACTGGCAGTGCCAGCAATCTTACTGCCTGATATGTATCCAAAAGTAAAGGAAATCAGTCTATCAAAGAGACCATCTGCATCCCCATGTTTATTGCAGCACTATTCACAGCATGAAATCAACCTAAGTGTCCATCAACAGATGAATAGATGAAGAAAATGTGGAACATATATACACAATGGAACATTATTCAGCCATAAAACAGAAAGAAATCCAGTCATTTGAAACATCATGGATGGAACTGGAGAACATTGTGTTACGTGAAATAAGCCAGGCACAGAAAGAAAAATTTTGCGTGTTTTCACTCACATGTCAAAGATTAAAAAAAACCAAATGACCTCATGGAGAGTAGTATAATGGTTACCAGAGCCTGGAAGGGGTGGTGGGGAGGGGGGAATACAGAAAGGTAGGTTAGTGGATACAAACACAGCATATACAAGGAATAATATCTAGTTTCAGTAGCACAATGGGACAAAGGTCATTTATACAATAAATGACAAAGGTCATTTATAGTAATTGGTTATAGCTTACAAAATAACTCAAGATGTGGAATTGGAATTTTTCCAACCCAAGGAAATGATAAATACTCAAGGTGATGGACATCCCAATTACTCTGATTTGATCACTACACTGTATGCTTGTCTTGAAACTTCACATGTGCGTGTCATGAATATGTACAAGTATTATGTACCCACAAAATTAAAAATAATTAAGTACAATTAGCAGTAAATGCGATTTTATAACTTCTAATTAATGCACTGTAGCATTCATAAAGTAATAGACAAATCAAAACCAGATATTTATATCAAATAATAGATTTCCATAATTTTTTTTCTACTCTGTCACCTAGGTTGGAGTGGTGGTGGCATGATCATGACTTGCCACCATCTGAATCTGGTCTCAGGTGAGCCTGCTGTTTCTGCCTCACGAGTGTAGGCACATGTCACCATACCCAAGCAAATTTTAAATACATTTTAAATTTTTGTAGAGACAAATTCTTGTGATATTGCCAGGCTGAATCAAACTCCTGGGTTCAAGTAATCCTCCTGCCTTGGTCTTCCAAAATACTGGGATTACAGGTGAGAGCGCCATACCTGGCTTCAATTTCTATAATGTATGTGCAAAGTGTTTGATTTTAACTCGTACTTCTGGAATATAAAGGTTAGAGGTTTTTTTTCCTACAAAATAAAATGTGAAACACATTTTTATTTCCTCTTGACAAGGACATTACTATGTAAAGAGTATTAATTGATAATGGAACAAATTATTGAAATTTTCCAGGGAATAGTTATAGTGTTAACTCTAGAAGATTATGTCATATTACCACATATATTGTAAGAGAAATATCCCTGATGTATCATGCAATTTGACACAATACCAGTGAGTCTGCACATGTGGAGACTGCAGGACCAAGTGGTGATCCATATTGAGGAAGTTAATCAATATTAGCCTTAGCAAATAGTTAAATATACTCATGGGAATTCAAAAAAGTGATCTGAAATCAGAGAAGGGAAGATTGTGTCAAGGTCACTTAGTACAATAATTAAAAGGAATTCTTCATATTAGGCCTAGTGGCATTTTACCCTGCAAGATTTTATCTCTGCTACCCTTTACATCATCCATAAACCTAAGGCCTAAGGATAAAGAGTGTGACTTCATTAAGAGGAAACCAAGGAAGGATAAGAGAGAGGAGCACAGAAAGATAACTATGCCTAGAACTGTGCATTAGGCTTGTGGAAACACTTAAATGCTTACATGTGAGTGAGTAAATACATGAGTAAAAGAGTAAGTATTGGGGAAGAAATAAAAGGAAAAGCGTTGTGCTTGGGTGTGGCCAAGGGAACTGACAGAAGAAGGGCTTTGAGAAGAATAAGAAGAGAATTTGGAGCTTCACACTGGCTGTAGTGACTCTAATGGCCATTGGTAAAGCACTTTTGCTCCTGGCTAACTGCTACTGGCTAAATGTGGTGGAGGGACAGTGAGGTGTTCCTCAGGCAGGAAAGTTCTTCCCAGTCCTGCATGGTTTCCTTGATGGCGACAAGCCCCTTCCAGCTGCCCGCTGACACTGCTGCCTCTGCCCTTCCCACACAGGTATCAAAGAGCAAAGGAGCAAGGAGGACTCTTCCACAAATTCTGGCTGTACCAGCGATTTTTGTCAGTGGATTAAGAAGGGAGCAAAGAGATGGGCTGCTTCCATATGCCAACAGGTCAATGCCCAGACACCTGTCCCCACAGTTCCCTGGGGAGAGGGTAGAGGAGGATTGGGGGAAGACACTACTGAACTACACAGCTGCACTGTCTGCCTGGACAGTACATCTAGGGCTCAGTGCTCCCCTAAGGGCACAGTCTCCAGAGAAGGCCATTGGGCCCCCCTAAAGGCAATCCCTGCTGCTGCTGCCCCTGCAGCCTGTAGTTCAGAAAGAGAATGGGGAATTAGGACACTAAAAGAAGTCAACAGACCATAACTGCCACAAACCACAGTCATATACATAAGGGAGGAAAAAGAAAAGAAGAAGAAAACATTACAAAGCTCTATCCAGATGATAGACTCTTTAAACAATAAAAATAAAAAAATAAAATAAAAAGAGAAGAGTCTGCCTCTACAGATAAGAAGGAATCAGCACAAGACCACTGGCAATTCCAAAAGCCAAAGTGCTTTGACACGTACAAAGGAACCCACTAGTTCTTGAGCAATGAATTCTAACCAAAATGGATTAACCCTAATGACAGACATAGAATTCAGAATATGAATGAGAGAGACTCAGTGAAATCAAGGGAAGGTGAATACTCACATCAAACAGAACACAAAAGCAGTTCAAGAAGTGAAAACTGACTTGGCCATCCTAAGAAGGTACCAAACCAAATGCCTCAAAGTGAAGAACATGCTTCAGGAAATTCAAAGCATGATAACAAGCCTTAATAGAAGACTCACCTATACAGAAAAAAAGAATTTTGTGATTTGAAGATTGATTCTTGAATTAACCCTGTCAGACAAAAACAAAGGAAAAAGAATTTTTTTAAAAAAGTATGAAGTCTTTGGGAGACATGGGGTTATTATAGAAACCAAACCTATATTTGATCAGCATTCCTGAGAAAGAAGGGGAAATGAGAAAGACATGGTTTTCAATATATTGTCCAAGAAAACATCCCCTATCTTGCTAAAGAGGCAGCCATCCAAATTCAAGAAATTCAGAGAACTCCTATGAGGTACTATACAAGACAACTATCCCCAAATACATAATTATCATATTAGTCAAGGTCAACATGAAAGGAAAAGTTGTAAAGGCAGCTAGAGAGGTGAATACTACTTACCATGAGAGATCCATCAGAATAGCAGAAGACTTCTCAGGAGAAACCTTGTAAACCAGAAGAGATTAAGGGCCTATTTTCAGCATTTGTAAAGAAAAACAATGCCAGCCACGAATTTCTTTTTTTTTTTTTTTTGAGTTGGAGTCTCACTCTGTCGCCCAGACTGGAGTGCAGTGGCTGCTCCTGGCCACCGCAGCCTCGACCTGTTGGGCTCTGGCAATCCTTCCGTCTCAGCCTTCCGAGTAGCTGGAATTACAGGCGTGCGCTACCACACCTGGCTAATTTTTTGATTTGTTGTAGAGATGAGGTCTCGCCTGCCCTGGTAGGTCTCGAAGCCGCGGGCTCAGGCAATCCACTCACCTCAGCCTCTCAAAGGCACGGGATTACAGGCTGAGTCACCGAGTCCAGCAGCCATGAATTTCTAACCCTGCAAAACTTAGCTTCAAAAATGAAGGAGAATGAAATCCTTTTCAGACAAACAAGTGCCAAGGGAATTTGTCACCTCCAGTCCATTCTTGCAAGAGATGTGTAGGGGAGATCTAAACATGGAAATAACACAACACAAGAGCACGTGTAAGCACATAGTTTACAGACCACACAAACCAAACACAAAGCTGAGAACACAAATCAACTTCTTAACAACAATGTAACAAAAACAAATCTTCACATATCAATAGCTAACTTGAATGTGAATGACCTAAACATGCCACTTAAAAGGCACAGAGTGGAAAATTGGATAAAAAACAAGAACTTGCCTAGCACGGTGTTTCGTGTCTATAATCCCAGCACTTTGGGAGAAAGTCAAGGTTGAATGATCGCTGGAGCCTAGGAGTCCAAGACAAACCTGGGCAACATAGCAGGACCCTGTCTCTAAAAATAAATATATAAATAATCACAATTCATCATTCTACCATCCTAGCCATCTCACCTCTAATAACACTCACAGGCTCAAGGTAAAGGGTTGGAGAAAGATCTTCCATGCAAATAGAAATTAAAAAAGAGCAAGGATCACTATTCATATTTCAGATGTAAAAGACTTTAAGTCAATAAAAGTAAAATAGTACAGTGAAGGTTTCTGTATAATGATAAAGGGCTTAATTCAACAAAAAGAAATATCAGTCTTGAGTGCATATGAACCCAAATAGGAGTACCAGCTTTACAAAACAATTGTTACTCAACCCTAATTGAGGACATAGACAGCCACATAATAGTGGGTACTTCAATATCCCACTAACAGCTTTATTCTGATCAATAGAGTAGAAAACTAACACATAAAGCTGGGAATTAAATTTGACACTTTGCCAACGAGATCTAAAAGACATCTACAGAGCCCACCAACCAACCATGATAGAATATAGATTCTTCTCATCTCCATATGGAACATACTGTCAGACTGACATATTCTATCATAAAGCAAACTTGAATAAATTCCAAAAAGTTAAGATAAGGCAAAGCATCTTCTTGGACCACAGCAGAATAAAAATAGATATCAACACCAAGAGGAACTCTCAAAAACAAGCACACTCATAGTAATTAAACAACTTTCTCCTGGACAATACTGGGACAACAAAATCAAGACTGAAATTTAAAAATTCTTAGAAACAAATGAAAATAAAGACACAATACAATATACCAAAACCTACTGGATGACATTAAAATAATTCTGAGAGGGAGGTTTATAGCATTACATACCAACATCAAGAAAATAGAGAGATATCAGATAGACAGTCTAATGTTTCACCTAAGGGAATAAAAAAAACTTAAAGCTAGCAGAAGAAACAATCAAATTCAGATTAAAACTGAATCAAATTGATAAGAAAAAAATCACATAAAGGATTAATAAGTCAAACCTCGTTCTTTGAAAGAGTAAACAAAATTGACAGGCTTCTGGCTAGATGAGAGAGAGAGAGAGAGAGAGAGAGAGAGAGAGAGAGAGAGAGATCTTGAAGAAATACAATGAAATGGATAAATTTCTGAAAACACACAACTTCCCAAGACTGAAACAGGAAGAAACTGAAGCCCTGAACAGACCAATAACAAGTCACAAATTTGATTCAGTAATAAAAAAATCTACATACTAAAAAAACCCTGGAACAGATGGATTCACAGCTGAATTCTACCAGACGTACAAGGAAGAGCTGGTACCAATCTTACTGAAATTATTCTAAGCAATTGAAAAGGAGGGACTCCTACATAACTCATTCTACAAAACTAAAATCATCTTGGTACTAAAAAATGGCAAAGACACAACAAAGATAGAAAACCATAAGTCAATACACTTGATAAACAAATGTAACAACAATGTAACAAAAACAAATTTTCACATATCAATAGCTAACTTGAATGTGAATGACCAAAAAATGCAAATTTTCAAATGTGGCAAAAAATGCAAAAATCGTCAGCAAAATATTAGCAAATTAGCAAAATATTAGCAAAATTTCAACAGAAGCAGAAAAGTAAATACAGTGAGAGATGCTTGTTTGCATCCTGAAACAAAAGAAAGAGAAATGACAAAACAGCAAATTTGTGCTTTTTGTTAAGAAGCTGATTTGTGTTCTCAGCTTTGTGTTTGGTTTGTGTGGTCTGTAAACTATGAGCTTACATGTGCTCTTGTGTTATGTTATTCCCAGGATGTAAGACTTGTTCAACATACACAAACCAGTAAATGTAACTGAACTGGATAAACAGAAACAAAACCCAGAATCATATGATTATCTCAATAGACACAGGAAAAAAAGTGATAAAATTTAACATCCCTTCATGATTGAAAACCCTTGACCAGCTAGGCATCAATGGATTGCTCCTCAAAATAATAAGAGCCACTTATGACGAGCTTGACGGCAACTTTATATTTAATAAGCAGAAGCAGAAGCACTCCACTTAAAAGCCAGAACCAGACAAGGATGTCCACTCATGCCACTACTACTTTAACATAGTATTGGAAGTCCTAGCCAGAGCAATCAGGCAAGAGAAAGAAATAAGAGGTATCAAATAGGAAAAGAGGAAGATAAATTATCTCTCTTTGCAGATGATAATGATTCTATACCTAGAAAACCCAGAAAAGTCTACCAAAAAACTTCTATCACTGATAAGCAACTTTAGTAAAGTTTCAGGATACAAAATCTGTGCTCAAAAATTAGCTGCATTCCTGTACACTAACAACAAACAATGTTACCTCACAGCTCTATGATTTATCTCCAACATATAACTTAAACATTTGGAGGTCCATTGTTAATTATGATAGTAAGTAGAGAAGTTCTAAGCAGTCATTACAAGGCTACAATCAAAGACTTTTTTATTGATGCAGAAATCTTCCCTACATACTGTTAACTGCAATATTATATATACATACAAGTACATATATATATATTTATAATCAAGTTTTTGTAAACATTTCTATATAAATCGCTGCCCATATACAAAGTATAATCAGAAAGAATACATCAAAGAATATTCATCAACACTTAAGTAAAAGTTATATTTGAGCTGTGGGAATCTCACTATTTTTTAGTTTTTTGTCTGTATTTTCTGATTTATTATGAACATGTATGTCTTTTATGATAAAAGTGTTTAAATTTCCAGTTTTACTTATGACAACACACGTATTCAACAGTGGGGAAATGGTTTAATTGTGGCACTACATGATAAACTACACAGCAACTAAGACGTTTCAGCAGAAGCAGAAAAGCAAACGCAGTGAGAGATGCTTGTTTGCAAATTTCAACAAAAAAAGAGAAATGACAAAACAGCTGTCAAGAGCCGTTGTTTGTACAACAGGGAGAATGTGGATACAAACTCAGTTATTATTATACACATATTGCTATCCTAGGTGTACAAGTGGTTTGCAGTTATGTAGGAGAATGCTCTTGTTCTTAGGAGACATATACTAAAGTGTTTAAGGAGAAAGTGTCATGACATCTGTAACTTATTTCTCAATAGTTCAGAAT